>NW_026016590.1:946646-1176364 GCF_020379485.1 Brassica napus | reverse complement strand
TCATATACATTATCTATTCCACTAACATCTTCCCCCATATAGAAAATCCACATATGACGTTGTAACAGTGTATTGATGTGTATGCAACTTTTCCTTATGATTAAAGGTTTTACGTGTGTATAACAAAATTTCTTTATGTTATTTCGATCATCGATTCAATTTAGAGGTTTTAAATGGCAAGAGTACCCGACACTTCCACATGTTATGAGGACTAGTTTGATTTTTTTTTTCGTGCATGATCCTCTAGAAATTAGACAAAAAAAAGTTACATATAAATTTTTTTAGATGAACCTTGTTGAGGAGAGGCCATGGTGGTGGGGGATCTACGATGACGGCCACCGAGGGAGGCAAGATTGCAGTTGGAACGGCGCCCATTGATAATCGGAGTCGGGTCTTCGCAAGCCCTCTTCGCGGCTTCCGCATCTTTGAAAGTCACCTACATAAAAAAACATCAAAAAAGAATATTGAGAAACAAAGAAGACAAAGTGAGATAAACTAACAAGAAGAGAAAAAGAGAAGGGAGAAGAGGAACATACGAAGCCGTAGCCTTTGGAACGGCGAGTGAGTTTGTCGAAGATGACGACTGCCTCCAAGATATCACCATACTTGATGAAATGATCATGCATTGCTTCTTTTTGAGTGACCCAAGCAATCCTCCTACGAACACTTTGGTCAGCTTCGTGTCTCCAAAACATCCGCTCACGTTGTCGCTCGTCGTCATTGGATCGTGTGTGTGTTTTGAGAGAGAGAGAGAGAGAGACAGGAGAGAAAGCGAGAGAGAAGGAGAGTGAATTGAATTATATAATGAAGGGGAATAATAACAATAAATAAGTGTTGTAAACGGAGAGTGACAGATTGTGGACAGGCAAGTATATATTAACGTGATCACTAGTCACACACCCTTCTTATGTCTCTATTCACGCCATTTTCTTGATACAATCCGCCCAAAACTTATAAAATTAACATCACCAAATGATGCACCGCCACGACTCATGAGTTTGGGCATGTCATTAATTAACAGGTCTAGTCATGCTCAGTAAACGGGTGCTTTATGCCGCAAAATATATCATCCTTTTATGGACTTCCATTTAAGTCTTAATTAACATTTAGACCCAAAAAAAGAGACTTCCTTTTAAGAAATGTGCCGTGGTGTTGTATATGGGGTGGTGGTAGATACGTCAAGTTTAGATCGTTCAGCCTGTTATGGTCTGGGTTCGATTTGGATCGATCGGATCAGATTAAACGATTTAAAATAACCAAAAAAATCTGGTTTACAAACTATAAAAATTTATAAAAGTATAATATCAGCACGAGATGAATACTAGTAGTTTAATATAATCCAACTACACAATTTGAAAAAAACCTTGTTTTCATCCCATGCTATATATGAACAGTTAAATTCACCTCACCACTTATCACTAATCAAAATGGAATGTAACACTTATCACTAATCAAAATGGAATGTAAGATTAATAAAAAAAATATATTAAAATTAGAATAAAAAGCAAAATAGCTGAAAAAACCGATACCGACGTTTTAACGCCGATGTTAACAACGTTAATACCATCAACAAAATCCTAAACCTTAACCCTAAACTCTAAACTCTAAATCCTATAAATTATAACACAAAAATTCTAAACTATACGTTAATGTCGGCACCATTTTTTTTTATGCTATTTTTTTTAAAGAATTAGTATATTTTTTATTAATCATGCATGTCAGTTAGATTAGAGGTGAGGTGAATTTTCACAATTTTCTCCTGCAAATATATTTCCATAATTTTACACAATATATAAAAATATATGAAAATAACCATTTAAGAAGCACAAACTATTAGTTTTAATAACCTTATTTTAGGAATTAAAAAGATTATTAGTTTCTTATGAATCAATGATCACAAAATTGTAAATTCTATAATCCTTGATTAGCAAACGTACCCTGCTTAACTCAAAAAGCACAAATACGAAAAAAATAATATTAAAAGGCTCTTTTAGTAATATCCGAAAGTTTGATCTTAAAAGTGAAAACAATAAGCCAACGAAAGCAAAAACAATAAGGACTTACAAATAATTAGGAAAGAAGAAAAGGCATTATCCCGAAAAAGATCAAATCTTCTCTTCTCTCTTGTTCTGAACGAACGAACGAACGAACGAACACTCGTCTCTGTAACTGAGAGAGACCCAAAGGCTTCACCTTTGATCTAGAAAAGGTAAACCCATCGATCCCTTTCAGCTTTCCCGTTGTTAGTCTCACTTGAAATCTGCAATTTTTCCTTATTTCTGTTAAAAGATTCGTCTTTTCTTTATATGAGATCCATCTATGTAGTGAGTGTTTAAGCTCCAAACCAGGTACTTCCATGGAGGAACAGAGAGAAGACAGTGCGTCAATTGGTGATTGCAAAGCGCCCTTGGAGGAAACTGGTGAGGAACTAGGGTTAGCTTCTAAGCCTGAAACCCTAGATGGCGAAGTTGATGTTCCGGCGAAGGAGCCATGCGTCGAAGATGACGTTGAGAAGGGTGTTAGCTCTGAATCTGATGATGTTGTAAAGACTGATGCTTTCAGTGAGCCTGAAACTGAGAGAGATGCTGTTGATGTGAAGCCGGTGAATGGTGGTGGAAGTCATGAAAGTGCAGGTGAAGAGGGGAATGAAGTGATTGACGAGGAGGCAAACCATGCAGCTGAACAAAATGTTCAAACTGAGAAGCCCCAACAAAGCTCAGTGGTGGATGGTGAGACGCTTTCTGTTGCTGGCCAAGATAAGGAATCAGATGATGCCAACATGGATGTTGATAGCAAACAGGCGAATGAAGCGAATGTTGGATCTGAGACCAACAATGGTAAGGATTCAGAATCTGTGCAAGTTCCAGAGGAGTCTACTCAGGAAACAACATGTGGTGAAGAAGATACAACCCATAAAGAAGAAAATGGAGAAGCCATGGATGTCGATTATACTGTAGAGGAAACGCTGGAGACGGTTGTTGTGGATGATGCTGGCAATGAAGCAAGTATGGTACCAACCCAAGATGTTCCAATCGCTGAAGCTGACAGCAATGTAGTCAAGGGAATGGAAGTTGATGAAAGGAAAGATAATGCTGATATGGCAGCAAATCCGAAGAGTTCCAGTGAAGATGCTGCTCCACGTGAAGTTGAACAGTTGGATCAGAACGGTCTTTTTGATCCACGGTCTGATATTACCAACTTTATTGATTTCAGTGGTGTATCCTCTTGGTCAGGAAATGTACAAGATCTTAAAACTGAATCTGGGAATCTATCATCTTTGAAAGAGGATAAGAAAGCTACTCTCACCGCAGAGGAAGTTGCCACCGAGGAGGATGGTGATAAAGTAAGCTCACATGCTGAAGGTGATGAAAATGCTTCCAGTGAAGCACATGTTGCTACAGAGTGTCCAGAAGAAGCTTCTGTTGCAGTTTTGGGATCTGATGCAAACCAAGATACAATGAGGGAGGAAGGTGACACTACTCATGAAGCTCCAAATATTGATCAAAACCAACAGGAGGAAGATACAGTAATGGAAGAAAATCCTGACAACTCTGATTATGCTGAAGCTGGAACTGATTCTGGTATTAAGACCAACGGTGTGAAACGAAAGGCTGATGTCCTGAGTGAGGAGGATTCCTTAGGTGAAGGTAGGAAGACTGTTTCCTTGGCAAAGGTGTCTTTTGCACAGAGGCCCTCCTTTAAGATCGGTGCATGCATAGCCAGAGCTGCTAGTCAGATGGCAGGATCTCCTTCAGTTCTCAAGGGTAGTAGTAACCTTGGTGATGAGACTCTTTCTGTTGAGAGCTTTGTATCCCAGCTTCACTCTGCAGCAACAGACCCTGTCAAAGAGAACGTTGTGTCTGAACTTGCTACTGGCTTTTCTTAGATTTCCGAAACTCATCGGCTTCGCAGCAGTTTGTTCCAGAGAAAGCAAGCAGCAAAAGAGGTAGATCATCCAATTCGAGCGCAGCAGGAGGAACCGAAGCATTTGAGTTTGAGGAAATGGGCGACACGTACTGGACTGACAGGGTGATCCATAACGGTGGCGAAGAGCAAACGCCAGCTGCTACAGAAAAAGAAAACTATCAAGTTGTGCCTGTTGAGCTGAAACCTGCTCAGGTCAAAAGGACTCGTCGTCCATACAGAAGAAGACAGTCTCAGATCAGTTATCCTCTTCCATCAGCTTCAGACAAACCAGCGGACTTTGATGAGAATGCACCAGCTGAGCTTATAATGTACTTTTCCGAAACGGATACAATACCTTCTGAGAAGAACCTGAGTAAAATGTTCAGGCATTTTGGACCAATAAGGGATTCACAAACCGAGGTTGATGAGGAGAAGAATCGGGCTAGGGTAGTTTTCAGGAAGGGTGCTGATGCCGATGTAGCTTACAAGAGCGCAGGAAAGTTCAACATCTTTGGGAAGAAGGCTGTGAACTACGAGCTTAGCTTTACCATTACTGAAACATTCAAAGTTAAGCCTTATGTTGTGTCTTTAGGCGAGGAGGAAGCAGCGGTATCTCTTCCTGCTTAGATGTAGTTTTGGTCCAAGCATGGTTCAGTTCAGGTAAATCTGCTTCATTACCTCCTCTGTGATTTAACTTGTTTTGTACTGCTTCTGATGGCTCATTGCTTGAATGCTTACACACACACACACACAGATATATATATATAATCCACCGGTTTGGAGGTTGATGTCTTGTTAATAGCTAAGGTGTAAAGTTTAAACTCTTAACGTATAGAGGGTAAGACCGAGAAGAATAGGATATATATACATAGTGACATAGTGACCATGTCTTTGATTGGTTTGTTTTGTTTTCCTTACGAAGGGCATGTGTGAATTTCTTTAAAGGGATTCGAAAAATGAGTTTAGATTTCAACAGTGGTTGTTTTTTGTGTGTTTCAGGTAAACAAGTGGTAGTCATTAAGAAGAGAAGTAAACGATGAAGTGGCTCTCAATGGAATGTGGAGGCTATTGCTTGTGTGTTTGTGGACCTTTTAGGTAGAGAGAGAGAAATTTAGGATGTGTAATAGTTTGGGAGAATAATATGTATTTTCTGGAGACCAGAGTTCTTGTTAATGTGTCGTAATATGTGGAGTCTAGAGAGTCAATCTTCATCTTTCTTGTTCTTATTGTTTGACTAAAAAAACATTTGATTTTCTGTTACTTTCAAGTGATGTTAGTAGTGTTGTTAAAGTGATTTGCAGCATAAATCTGGATTAGTAGTTGAAACCAAACTAAACCGAATGTTAGTATCTGATGATGCCAAGTTACAGGGTGATGCTTCCTCAGCTTCCTGTTCACTCTTTTGGTTTTGGATCAGACCATGACATGCTTCAGTGGTCTCTGAACTCTGGTGGAACTTTCTCTTTCTCTCTTTTGCTTCGCAACTAAAGCCAAGGTAACAAACAAATTTTGACATCAAACCAATAATGCTTATGTACTAGCGGAAGGACTCTGGTTGTGTTTGTAAAGAAACAAGCAAGAGAATTGGAGGAATGTAACATAGATATACTGAATCAAATGGGTTTAGAGTTCTATAGTTTCCATTATGTATCTATGCAAATGTGTTATGTAATAAAAACTTCATTTCCTATATACTCAAATCTCACAAGTTGCACATATAATATAACTACTACACACAAGCATTAACACACTCATCACACAACACAAAAAGGAGAGAGAAGGGAAGACACTATAATGCTCCTGACAAAAAGAGAGAGTTAAAAAAAATCTACTAGCTTAACAATACAAATCTCATGGAGCTCCATTTCTTGATGTTCATGATCTACCTTTCTTCATCCTTGCATCTCGCTGGTTCCGGAAGTGGCTGAGGAGTTGCTGTGCCTGCAAACAACATCACTATTCAGATATCTAAACCACAACAAGAAACCGGACTTGGTTTTGTTATACTCTTTACCTTCTCTTTTGCTCTCTGTGTACCAGACTGAGACAAGGCTACAAGTGGAGGTATAGCGCCTTCTTGCAACACCAAAGTGCAAAACTTGGGACTGTTCAGACACAACTGAAGCAGCACAGAAGCTGCATTCTCTTTCCCTCTCTGAGACCCTGAATCAACCGTCTCAACAAGTAACGGTATCCCACCTTCCCTCACAATCGCTTGACGCCCTTCTCCAACTGCAGAAAGATTCGCAAGAAGAGCAACTGCTTTATCAACCATCTCTAGATCCGGGTCCAACAGCTCCACAAGATACTTCACCGCCTTGGCTTGCACAATACGAGCCTTGTTCTCATGAGTTATCGAGAGATTGAACAAAGCAGACGCAGCATCTTTCTTCCCTCTGAACGTTCCCTTTCCAAGAAGATTCACCAGAGCCTGTATCGCTGCGTTAGACTGTCCTATTCTCTCCCTGTTGACTTGCAGAACAGATAGACTGAACAACGTTGCTGCTGAGTTCTCTTTCGCTCTGTCATTACCTGTGTTCAAAACATGAACAAGCGGCTCTGTAGCTCCGGCTTCTGCAATCATGGCTTTGTTTACTTCACTAATCGAAAGATTAAGAAGAGCAGTGACTGCATGTTCTTGAGTTAGCTCTTCTTCCGAGTATAGAAGTGACAGCAGTGGAGTGATGGCACCGCAACGCCCAATGTGAACTCGGTTTTCAACGCTGTTAATGGTGAGATGACGTATCTCAGCTGCAGCAGCAGTCTTCTCTTTGCTAGATCCATCTTTAAGATCTTGTACCAGTTTCATAGTATGTGAAGAGCACTCACTATACTCATGATTAACGTTGCTTGAACTTTCTGAGTTTTGTTTCTTAGGAGACATCTCACTGCAGCTTTGGTGATTCTCTTGAATACTTTGTGTCTCATTTGTCACTGAAGGGACATAATCAACAGAAGAGACAACACTGCAAACTGATTCACTCCTGCTGTGAGTATAAGACTGCCCTGAAGAAGAAAGTTCGAAGTTCTCAAGATCCTTGCACTGAGATTCACCGCATAAACTAGCAGGAACGTTGATCTTCACTTTCTCAAACCCATTTCCAGTTTCAAGAGACGATCTCGAGGTAAAACTGCTGCTCCTCAAAGAAAAACGGAAACTCTCGGTCCGGTTGAAGTCATTAGAACCCATGTTGTTAGCCATGGATGAAGCATCACCACCACCATCACAGTTAGCAGGAAGCTTGATACTGTTTTCCTCCAACCAACTCGCTATCATAGCCTTAACTGTGTAGTTGGGAATGAGTTCTTGATGAGTCAGCACCTGCCTCGTCCTAGGACAAACATCTAACCCGTTATCAAGCCATTTCTTGATGGATGTTCTGTCAAATGTCTGTCCTGAAGCTACTATAACCGGATCCAGCATGAGTTCTGTTGACAAAGGACACCGGAAGTAGGGAGGTATTGACACACCTTTAGCCACTTCAAGAAACTCGGTTTTGAGCATGTGTTCACGGATGCAAGAGACGAGATCTATCAGTTGGTCGATTTGTTCAATCTGTTCTTTGGACTTGCTTGTCTGAGATCTTATCCTCGCCTTCTCCACAGCAATGCTTTCCTTCAAGAGATCTTGGTTTGATATCAATCCATCATGTGAATAATGCTGTCAAGATCATCAGTATCCAAAGGCACAGTATCCTTCATGTGTTCAGACAGTGTCCTCTCTTGCTTAAAACATTCAATCTCCTGCATACACCGCTGAAGTAAGTTTACCTCAACACCTTGTACACTTGAAGTTACAGGACTTGACTGTGATAGCTGCACAAGTATGCGACTAATCTCCAACGAACAAGTCTGGACCTTCTCCAACAAAAGCTCGGAGTGAAACACCTACACACACAACAACTCACTGAATGATGCAGACAGAGAGACAAAAAAAAACAACTGAAAATGAGAGCTTATTCATCAACTTACACCAAAGAGCTTGCTCATCTTTGGAGACCAGTCCTCTAAGAACTCTCTAGCCTGGTTAACTACGGAATCCAGATCTTCGCAGGCGCTGTTTAAGCAGTCATCAGGAGGTACTTTGCAATCAACAACATCGTCTAGAAACGGTTTCAAGAGCTTCAGCAAGTGAACTACATTTCCAATACATGTTTGGATGGGCTTGTATCTTATGGTCTGGCATGCAACCAGATGAAGGTAACGAGAAATGCTGTTAAGGAGGCATCGAACCGGCACAGGATCCATTCAAAACTACAAATCTGAAGAACACAAAAAAAAACATATCAACTTATGGAACATTCTATTATAATATTTCAGAAATCAAAGTTTAAAATGACTTAACACACTAGAGCCTAATATGAAAAAAAAAAAGAGAGAAACTGTATCTTTAGCTTAGTTTTTCTGTAGGAACACAACATGTTAAAGCATTGACTTTGACCCATTTGTCTGAAAGACACACTTGACTAGATTGAGTCACCTCTAGTGGCAACTAACACAATAGACCTCCTCATGACTTTGAAAGAGTGTTGGTTCCTTAATATTCAAGCATAATGTGTTTTATATGAAGAAAAAAAGAAAGAAACTGTATCTTTAGCTTAGTTTCTCTGTAGGAACACAACACATTAAAGCATTGACTTTGACTCATTTGTCTGAAAGACAGACTTGACTAGATTCAGTCACCTCTTCTCTTGTGGAAACTGAAGTAAAGGAACTAACTTTAAAACAGAAACTTGACGTTATCAACAGATGTTTCTGCTTTCTAATTTCCTTTTGACCTAATTTAAAAGGGAAAACTATTTTCCCAGTCTAATAAAGTGGGAAAATATGCAGAAATATATAAATTTAATTACACAAACACACACACACAAGGGACTCAAATCGATACCTAAGAAGAATCATTCAACAGACCCATCACATCACATAAACAGTAAAACCCAGAAGAAAGAAATTACAGAAAACCCTAGCAGGCTTATTACAAAGCCAATGACGAGTTCGAGAAAAACAAGAAAGGAAGCAACTTTGTTCGTACAGAGAGAAAGATTAACAAAGAAAATGTGAGTTTGAGAATACCCAAGATTCAGCAGGTTCTGGAAGGCGATTGAAGAGAGTAAAGTGGAGCTTTCACAGGAACAATGCGATCACTGGAGAGCTTGGAGGGGAATAGAGAAGAGTTATTACCCAAATTATCGAAAGATCGGTTCTTTGCTTACACGAAGAGAGGAGAGAGAGAGAGAGAGAGATTTTAAGACAGAGGAAAGAGTAAACAGTAAGTGTTAAGTAATGGCTGGGGGCCCCAAGTTGGAGGTTGCAGGTATCTCTATTGTTTTCTTGTGTGGAGTTAGTAATCTAAAAGCTGTCTTTTTTTATTATTTTTCTTCCACGTTTCTGATGTTATAAATTTAAAATTAAAATAATATTATTATGTTTTATAAAAATTGACATTTAGTTGCCTTGACAAAAGACTAGAGATTAAAGTTGAGATTGTGATTTTTAACATTACTATCTTTTGAAGATTGGTAATAATAATGTCAAAGGGGTAGACAATGTGTATAGTCTTTGAGATGAGAAGGCAGTACAATGATTAATCTTTGTTAGGCTTTCTAATTTTGAGTACATATGTGGTGTGACTGAGAACACTTTGGTGGGGGTGTGACAGGGAAACACTTTGGTGAAAGTGTTATGGAGTGATAGAGAGGAAAGAAAAAAAAAGGATAATGTAAATGAGAGTTAAACAATAAATATAACTTATTTTATTTATTTATAATAATAGAGTAAAATTATTAATTTCGAAAGACAAAAGAGATTTTTCTTTCTAAATTGAAGTTATAATTGTCTTTCTAAACTGAAGTAACCCATTTAAACAAAAAAAAAATGAAGTAACCCATAGTGGTTTTTACTACCTTAAATATTTGAGAATTTTCTTCTGATGTTGTTGCCAACACAGTAAAAAAATATTAGGCCGTATGTAACAAATTGATGGGTTAGGCCCAATTGATGCGCAAGGCCCTTGATACGTAAGGCCCGTTAATTATTGTTTTTGGTAACGAACTGAATTGTGTGTTTGAGTGTGTATAGGAACGAATTCTTGTTTCTTTGTCTCAGTTTAAGTTGTGGAATGTGTTGGATCAATTCTTGGTTCTACTCATGGTCACTCATTCACCGTACAATATAAATATATTTGGGAGTCTATTTGTAAACAATAAAAGTGTAGAAGGGACATAATGAATAGCAGAGTTACACATTTAAAACTAATTATAGAATTTAAACCCAAACACAGAAGCGCCAATCATTTAGCCTCTCACAAAAATAGCAAGCAATTTTTAACCAGCGAAAGTTAAAAATCTTATAACTAAAACAGAAACTTACAGCAATAAAAGAAAGGAAAAAAAAACTTTTATGTTTTTTTCTCTCTTGGTGAGGGAAAAACAAAATAAATAAACAAAACTTCTTTGTGCAACTGATCTTTCATACTTTCGATTCTCTGTTTCGCTTAGGCGGAATCAGAGAATCGTTTCAAGAAAGCGAAACAGAGAATCGTTTCAAGTTAAGACGTTTTGTGAATATTGTTTTGGGGAAGAAGCAAGCATTTCAAGTGGTAAATAAAATAATTCCTGATAATTTTGTAATATTGAATTTGAATTGTTTTACGAAATGCAAAAACTTAAAAAAAGTTTTTGTAGAGAAATGGAAATGTCTCAATTGATGGAAGAATGGAAGGTTGCTTTATACCATCCGACATAACCGGTTTGGACTTCAATTCTCCCGTAAACGAATATTTTGTTCTTCACGACAACAACCTTACAAGCTTTAAATCTGTACATCTGATCAGAATGAGGTTTGTCTTTTTCAATTCTCATAACATGACATTTTCGTTACGGTTATTAGTTCTTTGGGTTTAGAGATTGATGCGTAGAGCAAGATATTCACATTGAAGAAGTATGCGACATTGTTGTTTGGATATTTTTTTGTCAAACAATGAACATATATCTTACTGCTTTCATGATCAAGCCATGCATGTCTGTTTTACCCGGTACGCTACCCCATGGCACATCACTGTGTGTGCTGGTGGACACCCACGGACGTCCTGTGTGTACTGAACAGACAGCCCCATGGGCCAAAATCACCCGAACAGTCCACGAGAAGGGTAAGCGTGCTGAGTCCAAGGACCAACGTGCTGATATGTGTACTGATGGACAGCCACGGACGTCCTGTGTGCACGGACGGACACACACGGACACACACGAACAGCCACAGACGTCTTGTGTGTGCTTATGGACACACACGGACGTCCTGTGTATGCTAATGGACACCCACAGACGTCCTGTGTGTACTGAACAGACAGCCTACCTGGGCCAAAATCACCCGAACAGTCCACGGGAAGGGCCAGCGTGCTGAGTCCAAGGACCAGCATGCTGATATGTGTACTGATGGACAGCCACGGACGTCCTGTGTGTGCTGACAGACACACACGGACAGTTACGGATGTCCTGTGTGTGCTGAAAACATACCCATGGACGTTATGTGTGTGCTGAAAAAGATAACCACAGACGTCCTGTGTGTGCTTAAAGATACCCACGGACGTCCTGCGTGTACTGAAGAGACAGTCCACGTGGGCCAAAATCACCGGAACAGTCCACGGGAAGGGCCAGCGTGCTGAGTCCAAGGACCATCGTGCTGATATGTGTACTTATGGACAGCCACGAACGTTCTGTGTGTGCTGACAGACACGCACGAACACACACGGACAGCCATGGATGTCCTGTGTGTGCTGGTGGACACCCACGGACGTCTTGTGTGTACTGAACAGACAGCCCACGTGGGCGAAAATCACCCGAACAGTCCACGGGAAGGGTTAGTGTGCTGAGTCCAAGGACCAACGTGCTGATATGTGTACTGATGGACAGCCACGGATGGCTTTGTGTGCTGACGGACACACACGGACAGCCACGGATGTGACACCCCCGATCGTAGATGACCGGAAATGACACGGTCGATGTCCCTCGATGGTTGATCTGAGGTTCTCAGAATACTTCTGATCGCCTTAGACCAACAATCAAAGAACACCAACGCTCCTATCGGATAGCACTCTAGGCTTTTCAACCCGAGAAAGCAAATACCTGATAGTTAGTTCGTTCGGACAAGGACTACTAATATCATATGGAACCCGTACTTTAAAAAAAAACATTATTTATATATCATTCAAAATCATCTTACAAAATTTGGTATAAATTAACCTCGAGGTTTTCGGTCAATAAATCTTATACATAAAAATATCAAAACAACTTTGCAAGGATAATAAAACTACCGCTGGCTAATGTTGTTCCTTCCCGTCCTAGAGTAAAGTCTCCCCGTCTACTGGTTACCTGCATCACAAATGAGTCATGAGTAGTTTACTCAGTGAGCCTAATCCCGCACCCCAACATATATTAATAATATCTCAAGCAATCAACTCCATTTGTATGCAGTGGAAATATATTCCATAACTAATAAAAACACATATATAAGTTATATCATTCCATCGATGTGAATCTTATCTTAAACATCATCTCCACGACACCCGCCGTTCACTCATACTTATAATATATATATATACTAAACCCGGAAAACCACCAAGGCTAACCGAGCCTAGCGGGGAAATAAATATAACCATCATCTCCATTAGATATTCCAAGATCAAACATCTAACGCTGCATGCAGTTACACGGCCTCCAGGGTGCGACCCCATCATCGTGTCTTCGTGACCTTGTTCCATATTGCAGGAACAATTCACGGTAATACGGGAACTTTCAGGAGAGTGAGTAAAACAATAAGGCTTCACATGATTTATACTCATATATTTAATAATATAATATATCAGTACTTGAGAACAAGTACTAAGGTTCGGAATAAACCTCTACGAACATTCATAAATATTTATTAAGTGTTTACACTAAGTAAACACCTCGCCAATGCAATATTGATCAAAAGACAAAGCCTATCAATCATCTACATACAGTATTGATCAAAAATCTATCTAGACTCACCTTTTAGTCCTTGAGATTGGCTAAGGTAGACTAGACACGAGCTCAAGCTAATCACATTCCACTACTGGTACACTTCAGATTCGGAAGGATCAACAGGACATGTCTGCCGATCCAACCACTCTCCATTACATCTGATCCCAGCAAGACAAAACACTCCAATCGACCAGTTGTATAAAACTGATTCAACCATGCAGTTCATGATTCAGGACAGCGGCTATACTAAACTGATCGGTGAACACAGCTGATCCTCTCCTTCAATCTCCACTATTGACCGGTTTAATACTTGATTACTAAGCTGTGAAGTGATCTCATGAATCTTCTAGACAATCTATTAATTTTTCCACACACCCCAGTCACTGATTCAAGGCACAAGAGGGTTAGGAAGGGTCGTCCATTCTCAGATATCTCTTCAGAATTTTCTCTGAATTTTTCTTATGGTTTTCTGTCATATTTTCTCTCTTCTCTCTCTCTGATTTTTCTGAAAGTTTTTCTCTGATTTCTTGTGGTTATGGACGACCAGAAGAGAGAAGGTGGTGTGTTTTATAACATAAGAAGTTGCTTCAGGTGAGGGTTTCACTCAGCACAAAGCAAGGCTGAGAAAGGACATGTGGAGAGCAACTTCAGCACTTCCAAACAACAAGCTGCTGTCCTTTCCCTCCCAAGAAGAAAGCTGCAAGCAGCTGGTGATAATCATGTGACTGAATTAATGAGCAAGCACAGCAAGCAGCTTGTGACTTGCATGTGCCCATTACTACATAAGCAAGCAAGCAAGCAGGAAGGTGCATGACATGTGACTTGATAAGTAAACAAGTATGCTGGCTTAGGAGGTGATGGCATTAGACGGGTCAAGATTATTAAGGAAGCTGGTTGATAATTCTGAATAATATTTCGACCAAATATTCCTTTTCCTTTGGCTATTGGAAAATCTCGTTCAGCTTAATAAAATTCGACCAAAATATATATAAGACTCGACCAAATTATCAAGGAAGGTCTTTCGACCACAAGACAGTCCCGTCGAGGCATTAATTTATCGGGTCGATTTTTATTTAAATTCTGATCGATCAATCTTCAAAACTGATCTTAAAGAATTTTCTCGACCAAAATTCTATCTGCTCGTGAGGATTATTACATTCTTCCCCCCTCAAAAGAATTCGTCCCCGAATTCTGAAAACGTAGCTGTACACTCTTTACTGAACAGTTTCTGAAAGGAGTTCTGGATATTAGCTCTGACCTTATCATAATCTGCCCATATCAAAACAACTCATGGTCGATCCCTTTATTCCCCAACCGATCCTTTTTTTTTTTCTGAGCAGCCACTTTCAAGATAACCAAATTCCTTACTCTGCACAATTCTTGTCCACTGCGGTCTGCATACCTTTTCTAACAATATTGTATCTGTAGACTATCACTTCTCAACATTTTTTATCTGGCTTTCCCCCATAACAACAACATAAAATTTGGAACGTGAGGTGATGTGCCATACGTGAATGTAACATCTTCAGTCTGGTCAATGTTAACTTGATTAACCGTGCAACAATCAAACAAGAACATGCACGATCAATCACACCAGCATGATTCAGACCAAGGGTGATACTCTCAAATACACACACTCACCCATTCCAAGAATGATTTCACTTACTGTATTCTATACACTTCTAATCTATCTGAGACCCTCTTCATAATCTTCTGAACAACTTAATCTCTATGGTGTTTCCCATGACCAATTCTGGTTCTATTGATTTTTGATTTCTTTATTCTGTCCAGCAACAGAGGATTCAACAAGAATATTGAACAGCTTACTTCTAGATAGCAACAACTCTTCCAATTCCTTAAGCATAACTTTAAATTCTCTAGCTATCTGATTGTTCACTATATTCTGATCCTTGTCATCTACCCTTTTCCTAATGATCAAGATAATGGAATACACATCTTCACCTCTTCCCAAAAGGTCTTCAACTCCCAGACTGATACGAACGATGCTCCAACACTTGGTAGAATACCATTGTAGGCCAACAATAACTGGTCCTCTTCAAAAGACTTCTTTCCTTAATATCCTAATTGAGCTGTAACTAGATAGCAAATCTCAGTCTAGATAGAAAACACACCGCTCAAATGGAAGTACTAAAGAATGGGGAAAGGCATGCCATAAAATTTAACTGGCAGCCAATACTTCCAGGAATAAGAATGGGTACTTAAATTCACGAAAGTGAATCATGCTTACAACTATGACACTACTCGAGAACTACAACTACATGTGGTTCCCAAATTAAACACAATATGGATGGAAAATTCCATCCATAGGCAAGGTATCTTACGACACCTTGATCACAATTCATTTTTTATTTTTATTTTTTTGTTTTTTTTTCAATCATTCATAAAACTTTAAAAATGCACAAAATGGGATAAGAAGCAAACCTGTGGTTAGACCTTTCAGGGGTTTTGACTGTCCAGGCAACTATAAAGTGTAGGCTATACCCAAATAGCCTAACACTTGGATGTGGACTAACGGTAAGGAAAAGCGAACAAGTTCAACAAGTGTTATCCTAGGTATAGGTAACATAGATCGGGTAACTTCATGAGGAAGGGTAACCGAAAATCCTAACTCTTCACAAGAACCACCAAAGCGTGAATGATGTAAACGTTCCAGGATTTCCCACACATTGACAATCACGGCCATTCTGTCCTTGCTAGTCACAACCATAACGGCTCAAAGTCTTCAATCTTGATCTGATGAAATGTACAACCAAAATCAACCCAACGACTTAATCCACTACTTGAAACTGGCCTTCGATCTTCACTGGTTGGAAATTAAACGGTCTGTAGGATTTGGTGAACTGCTTCAGCAATAACTTCTTTAATATTCACGTCATACTCTAGCATCTCCTCGAACCTCTAAACATCTACGGTCTTTTATCTACTTCAAAATTCTTGGCTAAGTTCCAAAGATTTTCCGTATGATCTTTGGCTTATTCTCCAAACCATAATCAATGAATGAAATTCACTCCACCACATATCTCGATGCTGAAATTGTTTTATATGATTAACTCGACCTGAACCTTCTGGCGGAAACATCCCACTGTACCAACTCCGTAAACTGAATCTTCAATCGGTCCCATATCTTGTGTAGAAAATTCTACTTCTTAAACTCTTGAGATCTGTCCAACTCGATCTCACCTCTCTGAAGTAATTCTTGACTCTCGACTAACAACTCATCGCGTTCATCTCCAAATAGCTTGCTACCAAATCCTTCATGTAATTCTCTGAACATTGGCCACGTCAATGTTTTACTCTGGGTGTTTCATCTCAAATCTGCCTCAAGCCAAAGTATACCTCAAACGGTTTAGTGTTTCTTCAGTATCTTCTGGTCCCAACTTCTTCTTCTTTACATCATAAGCTTCATGATGTCTCATTGCAAACAAAATGCTTCATGTGCTTCTACCATCTTGTAATAAAGTCGAGCTATCAATTCTAAGCTTAAAACAAATGATGAACAATTCGGGATTGTACGGCTCTGGTCCTGGTACGGCTCATCATAAACTGGATCAACATGAGCAGAAGGTAGAACAAGTGCATCTGAGTGATCATGTGTAGTCGAATCTCTCTGAATCAGATCACAATCAACACCCACCTTGACATCGATAACACACGAGTCTGGAGATGTATTCGATGTATCAATTCGGTCCCATATATCTCTCTAAAGAATTGGCATCCCCACTAGAACTCAAAAGAACGGCAGGAAGGCATGACGTTACTGACTCCTAAAAGGACGGTAGTGAACCTGGCCATGAGGGTAGAAAACTTGAGCATGATGATAGCAACATCGATAAGTACGGTCCACCCGTTCAAGCTTGTCTTCGTGCTTCTGCTATGAAAGATCAGGTTAGTTAACTACCCATGACTATCTATTTTAAAATGAAAAAACCAGCCAGCATATCCTAGTTATCCTTGCGACTCATTTTGACTCGAAAAATATTTAAAACAAGTCCCATTCTAGCATCGTATAACCATGCTCTGATACCACCTTTGTGACACCCCCGACCGTAGATGACCGGAAATGACACGGTCGATGTCCCTCGATGGTTGATCTGAGGTTCTCAGAATACTTCCGATCGCCTTAGACCAAAAATCAAAGAACACCAACGCTCCTATCGGATAGCACTCTAGGCTTTTCAACCCGAGAAAGCAATACCTGATAGTTAGTTCGTCCGGACAAGGACTAATATCATATGGAACCCGTACTTTAAAAAAACATTATTAATATATCATTCAAAATCATCTTATAAAATTTGGTAAAAATTAACCTCAAGGTTTTCGGTAAATAAATCTTATACATAAAAAATATCAAAACAAGTTTGCAAGGATAATAAAACTACCGCTGGCTAATGTTGTTCCTTCCCGTCCTAGAGTAAAGTCTCCCGTCTACTGGTTACCTGCATCACAAATGAGTCATGAGTAGTTTACTCAGTGAGCCTAATCCCGCACCCCAACATATATTAATAATATCTCAAGCAATCAACTCCATTTGTATGCAGTGGAAATATATTCCATAACTAATAAAAATACATATATAAGTTCTATCTTTCCATCGATGTGAATCTTATCTTAAACATCATCTCCACGACACCCGCCATTCACTCATACTTATAATATATATATATACTAAACCCGGAAAACCACCAAGGCTAACCGAGCCTAGCGGGGAAATAAATATAACCATCATCTCCATTAGATATTCCAAGATCAAACATCTAACGCTGCATGCAGTTACACGGCCTCAAGGGTGCGACCCCATCATCGTGTCTTCGTGACCTTGTTCCATATCGCAGGAACAATTACGGTAATACGGGAACTTTCGGGAGAGTGAGTAAACAATAAGGCTTCACATGATTTATACTCATATATTTAATAATATAATATATCAATACTTGAGAACAAGTACTAAGGTTCGGAATAAACCTCTACGAACATTCATAAATATTTATTAAGTGTTTACACTAAGTAAACACCTCGCCAATGCAATATTGATCAAGAGACAAAGCCTATCAATCATCTACATTCAGTATTGATCAAACATCTATCTAGACTCACCTTTTAGTCCTTGAGATTGGCTAAGGTAGACTAGACACGAGCTCAAGCGAATCACATTCCACTACTGGTACACTTCAGATTCGGAAGGATCAACAGGACATGTCTGGCCGATCCAACCACTCTCCATAACATCTGATCCCAGCAAGACTAAACACTCCAATCGACCGGTTGTATAAAACTGATTCAACCATGCAGTTCATGATTCAGGACAGCGGCTATACTAAACTGATCGGTGAACACAGCTGATCCTCTCCTTCAATCTCCACTACTGACCGGTTTAATACTTGATTACTAAGCTGTGAATTGATCTCATGAATCTTCTAGACAATCTATTAATTTTTCCACACACCCCAGTCACTGATTCAAGGCACAAGAGGGTTAGGAAGGGTCGTCCATTCTCAGATATCTCTTCAGAATTTTCTCTGAATTTTTCTTATGGTTTTCTGTCATATTTTCTCTCTTCTCTCTCTCTGATTTTTCTGAAAGTTTTTCTCTGATTTTCTTGTGGTTATGGACGACCAGAAGAGAGAAGGTGGTGTTTTATAACATAAGAAGTTGCTTCAGGTGAGGGTTTCACTCAGCACAAAGCAAGGCTGAGAAAGGACATGTGGAGAAAGCTGCAAGCAGCTGGTGATAATCATGTGACTGAATTAATGAGCAAGCACAGCAAGCAGCTTGTGACTTGCATGTGCCCATTACTACATAAGCAATCAAGCAAGCAGGAAGGTGCATGACATGTGACTTGATAAGTAAACAAGTATGCTGGCTTAGGAGGTGATGGCATTAGACGGGTCAAGATTATTAAGGAAGCTGGTTGATAATTCTGAATAATATTTCGACCAAATATTCCTTTTCCTTTGGCTATTGGAAAATCTCGTTCAGCTTAATAAAATTCGACCAAAATATATATAAGACTCGACCAAATTATCAAGGAAGGTCTTTCGACCACAAGACAGTCCCGTTGAGGCATTAATTTATCGGGTCGATTTTTATTTAAATTCTGATCGATCAATCTTCAAACTGATCTTAAAGAATTTTCTCGACCAAAATTCTATCTGCTCGTGAGGGTTATTACAACGGACGTCCTGTGTGTGCTGATGGACACCCATAGACGTCCTGTGTGTGCTGACGGAAACCCACGGACGTCCTGTGTGTACTGAACAGACAGCCCACGTGGGCCAAAATCACCCGAACAGTCCACGGGAAGGGCCAGCGTGCTGAGTCCAAGGACCAGCATGCGGATATGTGTACTGATGGACAGCCACGGACGTCCTGTGTGTGCTGAGGGACACACACGGACACACACGGACAAACACGGATACACACGGACAAACAAGGACACACACGGAGAAACACGGACACACACGGCCAGGCCTATGTATTGATGCCTAAGGGCACTCATCTAGAGATGAAAACTGCCTTGTATTCCCCAAGATTTAAAAGAAGCTTATTGAGTTTCAAAGACATAAGATTGAATGGTTTCCATTTTGAAACATGGGACGAAGGAAATAAAGAATTCCTTAATATAATTTCGATCACCAAAGGCAATAGAAAGATCTTAGAGACCATACCTTCAATGTCTACTGGTCAATACTATGCAAAGATCAGTATGATCGAGGCTTATGCCTGCAAAATTTTCACTCTATGGCATAACCGGCTTGGCCATCCCGGTACTAGTATGATGCGAAAGTTGATGATGAATTTACAAGGGCACACATTCAAAGGAGTTGTCCCATACAATCTCACATGTGCAGCATGTGCACAAGGGAAACTCATAACAAGGCCATCACTAACCAAAGTTAATAAAGAGATTATAAACTTTCTGGAAAGGATTCAGGGAGACATATGTGGACCAATACACCCACCTAGTGGGACGTTTAGATACTTCATGGTCCTGATTGATGCATCGACCAGATTGTGACACCCCCGATCGTAGATAACCGGAAATGACACGGTCAATGTTCCCTGATGGTCGACCTGAGGTTCTCGAAATAAATCCGATCACCTTAGACCAACAACCAAAGAACAGAGACACTCCTATCGGATATTACTCTAGGCTTTTCAACCCGATAAAGCAATATTCGATAGTTAGTTCGTCCCGGACAAGGACTAATATCATATGAGAACTCGTGATTTATAAACATCTTTTATACATTATTTATTTACTTTAAACATCTTACAAAGTGTTATAGTTTACCCTACGGCCTATCGCCCAACAACGTTTTAAGTAAATATACATCAAAAAGTACATCGCAAGGACAACAAAATACTACCGCTGGTTGGCCGCTCCTTCCGTCCAAAAGAGTAAAGTGTCTCCCGCCTAAGGGTTACCTGCACACACGAATGAGTCATGAGCAACTAGTTTACTCAGTGAATCTAGAATCAAAACACAATCAATAATAAACCAAACAATTATCAAATGGATATACATGATCATGCAAGTACTAGTACTATACTTTAATATCGATCATCATTGTGAATTCTTATTTTAAACATCACTTCCACAACACCCGCCCGTTACCATACTCATATAATACAATATATATACTAGACCCGAGAAACCACTAAGGCTAACCGAGACTAGTGAGTTAGCATCACCATCATTGTCGAATGTCCGGTATGAACAATCCGACACTGCATCGTCATGCAGTACACGGTCTCCAGGGAGCTACCCCATCATCGTGTCTTCATGACCTTGTTCCGTTCGCAGGACCAAGTCACGGTAATGCGGGGGCTTTAGGGATAGTGAATATAACAAGATTTCACATGCTTTTACTTCCATAATTATTCCAAAATTAATCCTTAATTAATCATAATTAACTCTTAATTAATCCTAGATTAATCCTTAATTAATCTCATATTAATCTTTAATTAATCCAAGATTAGTACTTAATTAATCATGATTACTCTTTAATTAATTTCAGATTAATTCTTAATTAAACCAAGATTAATCCATAATCAAAACCAAGATTAGTCCTTAATTAAACCAAGATTAATCCTTAGTTAAACTAAGATTAGTCCTTAATCAAAACCATGATTATTTCATAGTTAAGATTAGTACTTGAGAACAAGTACTAAGATTAGGATTAACCTCACTTTAAAATTATTCATTAAGTGTAAGTGTTTACCATGAGTAAACACAACACCATTCTTAAATATTCAGACACTTTACTAACTTAATCAAGGACTCATTCATGATCTATCTCAACATCTGTCTAGACTCACCTAAAGAACAGTCTTGAAACTGGCTTGGACAATACTTGAGTTCCTCTTGAACAAAGCTGAATGGACCTGAGAATGGACAAGGTTCTGATCGGTTACTATGGTTAACTCAACAACTCATCTGACTCACTTGATTGTGGCTTACCAAGAGACTGAATGGATAGGATGGGACTAGCAAAGCTCCACACCTTAGCTGATCAAAACAGGGTAAGGTTGGGTTCAGAACATCAACAATCCGACAGTTCGGTTCAAGCTAAACAACTTAAATCAAATCAGTTCAAGCTCGGTTCCTTTCATACCAGATCAGATCAGTTCAGTTCTATTCAGTTAACAACAGTTCAAGACAAGATCAGACTGAGTTTAGTTTCGTTTCTCCAATCAATCCATAACAGCTTAGCAAACTGTTTTAGGAGATGGATTCAAACCGAAACTAAACAAGAACTGAACTGTATCATAACTTATACAACTGATCCGACCAAGATCTAAGGTAGCCATGAACTGTTCTGATCAGATACTGACTGAGGCTAGGAGACCAAAGCTTACCAAGACGAACTAAAGGACTAGATGGCCTCAGCTGATCCTCTTCTCCATGGTAAGCTTGCAGCTGAACTGATCAAAGAGAAAGATCAAGGCCTGATCATGATCTGAACTGAACTAGGTCTAGGTTTTTATTTAAAAATCTCACCTTCTGATCTTTCTCAAAGCAACAGACTGGTCTAGGGTTGAAGATTAGATCACCAAGAATTGTTTCTTGATTTATTTTCCTAATTTTCTTACTGATTTTTCTGTTCTTCTTTCTCTCTTTCTCTCTGAAATTCTCTAGGTTTTTCTGTGGGTTTCAGAACGTGGGAAGCAGCTGGAGGAGGGTTAAATACAAGCTGTGGTTGCTTCACCTGAGGGTTTAGCTCATAACAAAGCATGGCTAAGAGAAGACAGTTGGCAACCTGCTTCATCATCTGCAGCACACTGTCCTTTCCTTCCCATGAAGCAGTCTCCAGCCAATCAAAATTAATCAAAGAGTAAGGAAACAAGCATACAGGCAGCTTGTGATTGTCATGTGCCAGATACTGAAGAAGCTAGGTAAGCAGACAGGTGCAAGTCATGTGATTAAATACTGAGCAAACAAGCTGGTGGAAGACATGAGTCTGGTCCAAAATTAATTAGGCAGCTGGTCGATCATTTAAATAATTTTTCAACCAAATATTCCTTGTCTTTGTCTCTCGTCTTGTTCCCAGAAAGTCTCGTCCAGCTTAATAAAAATCCGACCAAAATATTTAAGACTCGGCCAAACTATCAAGTGAAGGTCTTTCGACCACAAGACAGTCCCGTCGAGAAATTAATCTACCGGGTCGATTTTTATTTTTATTAATCATGGTCGAACCAACTAAAAACTGGTTGAGCGGGATTTTTCTCTACCAAAAATTTATTGGCTCGTGAGGGTTATTACACAGATGGTCGCATGTTTGTCTACTATCCACACGAAACTTTGCTTTTGCACGCCTGCTTGCTCAGATAATAAGACTGAGAGCACACTTTCCAGATTTCCCTCTAAAGACTATACGTCTAGACAATGCTGGTGAGTTCATGTCCCAGGCGTTTAATGAGTATTGTATGTCCATGGGGGTAAGTGTAGAACACTCTGTGGCACATGTACATACACAGAACGGTTTGGCCGAATCCTTCATTAAACGTATCCAGCTGATAGCCAGACCATTACTAATGAGGTCTCAACTCCCGGTATCAGCATGGGGACATGCGGTTTTACATGCAGCAGAACTGATTCACATCAGGCCATCTAGTGAGCATAGATATTCCTAATCCCAGTTACTTACGGGTCATGAGCCAGATGTGTCCCACATCAAAACTTTTGGATGTGCCGTTTACGTTACAATTGCTCCACCACAGAGAACTAAGATGGGACCACAGAGGAGGATGGGAATATATGTTGGATATGACTCCCCAACTATTATAGAGTATCTTGAGCCAACAACCGGTGATTTGTGTATGGCTAGATACGCAGACTCACGGTTTGATGAGTCCACATATCCGACCTTAGGGGGAGAGAATAGCCGGTTGATTAAAGAAATAGAATGGTCTCGACCATCAATATCTTGGCAAGATCCTCAGACTAAAGAATGTGATATGGAAGTTCAAAAGATTGTACATCTTCAAAAGCAAGCTAATCAACTCCCAGATACATTTTCTGACCCAAATAGAGTGACAAAGTCATACATACCGGCTTGTAATGCACCCATAAGAATAGAAGTCCAAAAGGGACACTTTCAAGTGGCTACAGAGTCTAAACAACGTTTGAAACATGGTAGACCAATTGGTTCCAAAGATAAACAGCCTCGGAAGTCTAAGAGAGGTGCTGGATCCGAGAGCATCAAGGAAACCATCGAGGACATTGATGTACCGGCCGAGCCGACCAGAACGGTCGAGCCGAGTGGGCCGGCCACACCAAATGATCCGGCCGTTCCGCATAGTGAGGATCGGGATGCTGATCTCATAGGATGCCAGGGCCGGACAATCAAGAGATCTCTATAAACTATACAAGGTAGCACTTGAGATAATGGATATATATGAGGATCTAGAACCCACGTCCATACAAGAATGTAATGCAAAGATCATATTGGATCAAATGGAAAGAAGCTATAAACGTGGAGTTAGAATCATTGAGAAAGAGAGGCGTTTTTGGCCCTATAATCCTGACACCAAGTGATGTCAAACCAGTGGGAAACAAACGGGTCTTTGTGAGAAAGAGAAATGAGAAAGGAGAAGTAGTGAGATACAAAGCACGGCTTGTAGCACAAGGTTTCTCACAGAGACCAGGAATAGATTATGAGGAGACTTACTCCCCTGTGGTGGATGTAACTACATCAAGATATCTAATCAGTCTAGCCGTAAAAGAGAAAATTGATTTACGCCTAATGGATGTAGTGTTGGGTTCAAAAATGGTTACGACATAATTACCACCCGAAAATCCTCGGAGATCGTATTTCCGAAAGAGATAGTAAAAGGAAAGATGTAATTTTCGTAAAAACCAATACGAAGTTTTTACGAAGAAGTATCCTTGGAGATTCAAACCAAACAAACCAAGCTCGGTCACCGCGCATACACGCCGTAGTTACGTAGCAACCAAGCCCGAGCCAAGCTCGGTCGCTACGTAGCGACCGAGCTCGAGCCAAAGCTCGGTCGCTACGTAGCGTAAACCGACCTTGGAGCTAGTATATAAGGAGTCCTAGGCGAGGAGCATGGGGAGAACTTTTTCAGAGCAAACTTAGCCCTTAGAGCAATTTAGGCAATTTTCTGTTTTTGTTATTTCGAGCTGCGACTCAATTAGGTTTAGCCGTCTTAGGGTTACTAGAACTAGGAATCTCGCCGACAGCTCTCGAGCCCAGGCTTATACCTTGTTGTAAACGCTCATACGCAAATTCGGAATAAGATCTTCTTTGCTCTCTTTTTCGATTTCTTATACTTTATTGTTGTTATTCTCGTGTTCTGATTGCTTGACGTGTGGTAAATAGCAGATATCCGGGTCCTCTGGGAAATTAGGGTTTTCCTAGTTTCCTTATTTAAACGGAAATCGACAGTGCGAATATCGGTTCCCACAGTTTGGCGCTAGAAGGAGGGGGGGGTACGGATCAATCTAACCCGCAAAAGCCACATCACTCTCAATCAGACATGTCAAATAACGACACGGATAACGTGCAAACTCCTCTTAACGGAGGCAGCGGCACCGATCTCCACACTCCAGTAGCGGACGTATCCGCGGCCAACGCACAAACCAACGCCGCGACGCTCGTGGAGTTTAAAAAGATGTTCGCCACCTATGAGAAAAGGTCGGAAGAACAGGATAAGCTCGTGAATACCTTGACCAAACAGGTTCAAACCTTAACGGCAAGGACCCAAGCAATCCGTCCCCGCGGAACCACCAAAATCTGCGGGAAGAGGCTCGACTTCGCCACCCCACTCGATAGAACAGGAGTCGCACGGGAACGACCTTCCGGTCAAGATCCTAGCGAGAAATCTCCCATCGAAAAGGGGAACCCTGAAAATCTTCCGCCCCCTGCAAAGGACTCGGAGGATAACGAAGCCGAACACATTGACCTGGATCCTAGCGATGTCTCCAACGACACCGACGAGGATGTCGACAGACATCCACGAAGGACCAGAAGCCGATCCACTCGGGAAGGCTCCCCGTTCGAAAAACCAATGACGGAAGAAGAGGAAATCGCCTATTGAACGAACAAGAGGAGCTGGCTGAGAAGCAAACCGAGCTCACTCGCAGTAAACGCCGACAGGCTCGGAAATCCACTGACGAGACATCGGATATCCGCGATCTTCGCGACTACATCACCAAGACTGCGGCGGAAGTAAGGGCCGTAAAGTCTCAAATCCATCATGCTACTAGTGCTGCCCCCGAGATCGATCGACTGCTGGAAGGAGCTCGAAAGACCCCCTTTACCAGTCGCATTTCGGACATGAGGGTGTCCGACCCAGGAAAAATCAAAGTACCTAAGTATGATGGTACAGCCGACCCAAAAGCGCACCTTCAGGCTTTCCACATCGCGATGGGAAGAGCAAGACTGAAGGACGGCGAAAAGGATGCCGGCTATTGCCGCCTGTTCGTCGAAAATCTTGAAGGAGCAGCGCTCGAATGGTTCGCATGCCTTCGTCGCAACACCATCAGGAGTTTCCGACAGCTCGCATCGGAATTTCTCAAACAGTACTCTGTATTCATAGACAGAGAAACTTCCGATGTTGATCTCTGGAGTGTCTCCCAGAGGGAAGACGAACCCCTCCGCGAGTTTATCAGTCGGTTCAAGCTGATAATGTCCAGGGTCAGCGGGATAAGCGACAAAGTGGCCATCGACGCGCTAAGAAAGACGCTCTGGAAAAAGTCGAAATTCAGAAAGTGGATAACTCTCGACAAAACGCGAACGATCCAGGACGCCCTCCACAAAGCAACGGACTACATCATAGTCGAGGAAGAAACTAAAGTCTTATCGCAAAAGCATAAGGCGGCAAGACCATCCTCGAAAGACGTAGATACGAAAGGGAAAAAGAAGAACTCTCGTAACGACAAGTACGTCCATAACGAGGGGGAAATCGGCTAATTCCTACATCAACAAGGATCAACGGTCCCGATCAGTACATAAACATGTTACCTGTGCGAAAACATACATCAACTAGTACAAAATTTAATTTTCATACATGAACTTTCAAAATTTGGTTTTATCATACATTGACCTAATTTCCGTTAGTCAAACGTTGAGTTGTCGTTAACCGGTAATAGAAAACCGGCTAATTCCTACAACAACAGGGACCAATGATACATATCAATACATAAACACTTTACTTGTGCAAAAATATACATCAACTAATACAAAATTCAAATTCAATACATGAACTTTTGAAATCTGATTTTAACATACGCTAAAGCTTGATATTTACCTAACTTCAACTAGTCAAATAATATCGAAGATAAATTGTCTGTCACGTATTGATTAAGTAAGGTTTTTAATGTATTATGTGGTAATTAAACTGTATTACGCGGTAATTGAATGAGAAAAATAAATCATGTATGTCAAACGATTTTTTTTGTGTGTAATTTATTAGTTAGTTTTTCTCTTTAATTTTTTCTTCAACTTTTACGACAACAGAAAACACTAACACCAAAAAAATGAAAGAAGACAAAATTGAACAAAGAGAAAAGAGAATTTCTTCGATAAGCTAAACATTTTCATTTCTCTCTGTCAATTACTACGTACTATGGTTTAATTATCACATAATACAATAAAAAACTTTACTTAATCAATACATGACATACCATTTATTTTCGGTATTATTTGACTAGTGGAAATTAGGTAAATCTATTTTATTAAATTTAATTATAAAATAAAACTAACATTATTTTCAACAGATTTATTACATCTTTTCTTTCCTTATTTTCACTCAACTTAACTACTTTATTAATTGCATTTTTTTCAAATAATTTGACAGCATGTCTTATAAAAATATAAAACAGAACTTACCTATTTTTAAGTGTTTTATTATATCTTTTACATTTTTTTATACTTCTTAACTACTTCATTAAGATATGGATATCAAGTATACGGTTGGGTATGGATTGGTTCTTTCGGATATCGAATTTTTTTTAGGTTTTGAAATTATGCTTTGTTCGGGTATTATAAAATTTTGGGTGAGATTCGAATAGGGTCTTTCAGATCCGGATGGCTTTGGTTTTTATGTATAGGAACATAATAATTAACAAAAATTTATATATTTAGGAATGTCACTAAACAATTTATAAAAAAATTAACAACAAATATCCGCACGGACGCGCATGTCAAGCTTTAGTGTATGTTAAAAACAGATTTCGAAAGTTCATGTATTGAATTTAAATTTTGTATTAGTTGATGTATGTTTTTGTACAGGTGAAGTGTTTATGTATTGATCTGGACCATTGATCACTGTTGATGTAGGAATTAGCCGATTTTCTGTTACTGGTTAACGACAGCTCAACGTTTTACTAACGGAAATTAAGTCAATGTATGATAAAACTAAATTTTGAAAGTTTGCGTATGAAAATTAAACTTTCTAGTAGTTGATGTATGTTTTCGCACAGGTAACATGTTTATGTACTGATCGGGACCGTTGGTCCTTGTTGATGTAGGAATTGGCTGATTTCCCGGGCACATAACTATGCGATCAATTCGGATCAAGGCCGGACCACGGGCAACACATGGACTCGCAATCAGGGGTATGACGAAAACACCTTCTGCGAGTTTCACCAATCCCGAGGACACTCAACGACCAACTGCAAAGTCTTGGGAGCAAGACTGGCCGCGAAGCTACTCGCTGGAGAGCTCTCGGAAGTAACTAGCGTCAAAGATCTCATCCTCGATTCTGATCGCCCTCCAAAGACGGACAGAAATCCGCCCGCTGAAAAATCCCCTCAACGAAACCAACCAGGGGATAAACGCGGTAGGAGGCCGGACGATAAGGGGAACGATAACAATCATCGCAGAGTCAATATGATCATCGGAGGATCACAATACTGCGGCGATACCGTGTCGGCCATCAAGGCTTACCAACGGAAGGCAGAGTCGAGTGCAAATTGGCCTACATGGTCTCCTCCTCGAGATGGCCAAAATTGCTCGATCACCTTCACAAAGGAAGAAGCCGGCGGCATCGACCAACCTCACTGCGACCCGCTCGTCATAGATCTCGTCATACGAGATTTAGAAGTCGGAAGGGTACTCGTCGACACGAGAAGCACGGTCAACGTGATCTTCCGCGACACTCTCAAGCGAATGAGCATCGAACTCTGAGAAGTAACCCCGACGCCAAAACCACTCACGGGTTTTTCAGGCGAAGTATCAATGACTCTCGGATCGATCCAGTTGCCAGTCATGGCCAAGGAGATCACGAAAATCGTCGAGTTCGCGGTAGTCGATCATCCCGCGATCTACAACGTGTTCATGGGAACCCCATGGCTCAACGCCATGCAGGCAGTTCCGTCAACCTATCACCTGGGTCTCAAATTCCCAACGCCAAGCGGAGTCGCGGCCATCTGGGGATGCCAAAAACAGTCGCGGCTATGCTTCCTCGCAGAGCACAAGTTAAGGCAACTCACGACTTCTGCAATGGCAAACGGCAAACGCACGAAGATAGATCGATCTTCGGCCAAAAGCGCCCCGGGAAAAGACGAATTAAAATTGTCTACCGACGCAAACGCATCGGACGTCGAAGCTCGACACAAGTCCGAAGCCCACGCTACAACTCAACTGGAACATCCGGAAAATAGCGTTGACCCAGCCACGATCGACACGGTCAAGGCGGACATCGCGACATCTACCGCTGAGTAGGAACACTCGTAGCACGAAACAGAACTACGAGATGGCTTGATCCTCGAAAGGGGTACGTACGCAGCTCGTCAAAAGACGAGTTCAGCTATCCCCCTCTCTAAAAAGTGGGGGGGGGGGAGTGGGTGCGTATACTCGTATACTCCCACTTAGAAAAATCGCCATTATTGTAATCGAGTTTTTAGAAACTTCAAAAACTTTTACTACAATATACGTCGTCCTTTTTATCGAAAACGCTTACGCTTCAGTAAAACACAAAAGAAACTTTCAGGACACGCTTGGAAACATTAAGACTCTTGTCTGCGGCCTCATCCGGCCCAAAAATCGTAAAAATCATCATCTTTCAAACATTCAAAAATACATGTACAATCCTCAAAATAACTGCAAGACGTCGCAAAAGTTAAAATTCGAGGATAATACTAACAAATCGTCCGAACGCGACCACCAAAACCTTACACCCCGTTCGTCGATTGGCCCCGACGAACACGCTAGCCGTCTTAAACAAACGCAATTCGATCACTCTTTTGATCTTCAAAACGTCCAGCACAAGGACAAAAGCGCGCTACAACAAAAATCCGAAATTTTGGTTTAGCACTTCCAGTTGACTCTGGGAAGATGCTCGATTCGTACCATACAAGTCATATAAGCCGAGAACCTATCGCGGACTTTAAATCGGTGCGAGTCAGGAAGAAATCGCAACAGGAAAAACGATAGCCGGCTAGTCACCGCACAAACCTTAACCGAAAGTAAACCTAGGTCTTGCCCTAAACCCAACGCTCTGGTCTCAAACATCTCAAGGCATGATATCTAAAAGATACGAGATCCTAAACCATGTCTCTCCGTTCGTACCTCAATGTTCTCGAAAATCGTAAAGATAGGTAATTTTTACGAGAATCACGAACGAACTAACAGGTCGAACGTCTAATCAGAACTAAATACGAGACGACAACTCGTATTTACTTCGACCCTATTCAGGAAAACTCGAAACGAAACATTCATCATATAAATAACCGCGTAAGGCGGCAAGGGATTCAAAGCCACCAACGGCCAGTCCCGGTAAATACAAATACGGCCATCTAGGCCTAAGCAAAATCCAAATTCAAAAGGCCACACTTGGCCGAAAACAGATAAAAGGATAACTAATCCACCGCTCATAATCCAAAGTCAAAGTCCCCGGACAACAAAGCACCAAACGCATCCGCGGGACGATCCACTTCCTCGCCACCTTCGGGAAACCCGGTCGAAACCTCCTCGGTATCAGGGGAAACCGGGATGGAATCCCAGAACCCTTGAATCCGCTCGTCGATCGGAGGGATAAGGGCCTCAGCGTGGGCACGTTCATTCATCCCACTCTTCATCAAGCTCATTTCTTCCTCGAACACGTAGTCATCGGCTCGCGTCCTCCAAAGACTTCCGACCGAACCGCGGCACTCACGGAAATCACCCACCGAGGTAAAGGAGTTCTTGAGGTTCCCATACTCAACCTGGAATTGAGAGGCACGAGTCTTCATCACCTCAACGATTTCTCTTTTGCCTTTCCTTTCTGCCTTACGGACAGCCCGCGCATGATCACGAGTAAGTTGCGCTTCTCGCTCCAAGATCTCGCCTTGCACGCGAGCGAGATCTCGTTCCGTTTTCTCCGCTTTGAAATGATAGATCATAGCCTCCCTATGACTCGCTTCAATGGCAGAGCCAAGCAAGTTAAGGCCCTGCGAAATCAATTAACGCATTGTAAGCAGAAAAGGAAAAACCTAGGCAATCACGAATATTTTCGAAAAAATCATACCCCGTTGATGATTCGGGACCCTTCCGCAACGATTTTCGGCCTCGCCGACTCTTTCGCAGGTGGAGGAGCATCAAAACCCGGTGGTAGACCAGCAAAGAAATCATCAAAGTCCGGGATATGGGCCTCGCTCGAGCCACTCCCATCGCCATAAGCTAGGTTCGGATCCCATCCTGGAAGCATAGAGTCATCCATCGAAAATTCTATGTCGCCAAGGTCGATATCATTTCCCTTCCAAGAGCTCGACTCCGGCACGGCTGTTGGGGCTACAGCGGGACTCTGTTCATCAGGTTCAGAATCGCTTCCCGTGTCCGCAACCGAGGCAGGACCAGGGTGCACGAACCTCAGTGCCCTCCGAACCCTCTTCGGCGTAAAGGAAGTCCAAAAGAAGGGACCATTCCTAAGAAGATACCTCACCTCAATAATGTCCTCAGGGAACGGAGCAAGAGGATTGATGAAAGGATGATCGTTCGGCAACCTCCGGAACAGTGGAATGCAACTCTCTTCGACAGACGCAGCGTCTATACGAACAAAGAAGAAAAACTTCTTCCACGAGTTGAAGTTGGAAATGAACTTCTTACCACTGACATAAACTTCCGAGGGACCAGCCTATGCTTGTCCGTATCTTTGACGAGTTGAAGCCTCAAAAGCGCTTCAAAATGATCGACGGAAAGGGAAAGGCCATGCTCGTAGCTCAGGATCAGGATCCCAATAAGATGCTGAATGGCGAGGGGAGTCAACTGGCTTATCGCAACCTCGAAACGGTCCAATACTCGGACGAGGATTTTGGGGATTGGGAACCATCAGCGACAACGCACTACGAACGCCTCGTAGCAAGTTAAGTAACCCTCTGGGGGGCTGTTAGCACACTCTCCGGGATAGGGAACTCGGAACTCCACAGCATCCGGGATATGGTAGAACGATCGCATGGTCGCAAGAAACTTGTCCGTACTCCTGCTTGCATCCTCTTTCTCGACTCCGCGATGGGTCAGGACCGGGAACGACTTCTCTTTGGGAGGAGTCATCGAACCATAATGAGCAACCCACCATGCCTCGTTCTCGGTGGGATGTACCGAATGAGGCACGAACTCCATCTTCGGAACAATGAGCTCTTCATAAGCACTCGCGGACGAAGACCCTTTTTCGTAACCTTTTTCTTGCTCGACATCTTTACACTTCTCTTGAGAAAATAGAGGAAAAGGGTAGAGAGAAAAGAAAGAAAGTTTTTTCTTAAGAAAGATCTTAGAGAAAGACAAGAAAGTGAAAAAATCTAGAAACAAGTTACCTCCCTTCTTATAGGCATGAGGATTTACTATTCAAGCTCGGACATTCGGACATTAATTCCATCCATCACGCCTAACTTGCCAAACATGCTTAACCGCACGCTAGGATCCTACGATGCATGATCCTAACGGGCTGGGGGCTAACTGTTGGGGTCAAAAACGGTTACGACGGAATTACCACCCGAAAATCCTCGGAGATCGTATTTCCGAAAGAGATAGTAAAAGGAAAGATGTAATTTTCGTAAAAACCAATACGAAGTTTTTACGAAGAAGTATCCTTGGAGATTCAAACCAAACAAACAACGCTCGGTCACCGCGCATACACGCCGTCCGGTCGTTATGTAGCAACCAAGCCCGAGCGTCCGTCTCGCTCGGTCGCTACGTAGCGACCGATCTCGAGCCAAAGCTCGGTCGCTACGTAGCGACCGAGCCCGGCCAAGCTCGGTCGCTACGTAGCGACCGAGCGATCGTCCCACTCGGTCGCTATGTAGCGACCAAGCTCAGCCAAGCTCGGTCGATACGTAGCGACCGAGCTCGAGCCAAAGCTCGGTCGCTACGTAGCGACCGAGCGATCGTCCCGCTCAGTCGCTACGTAACGACCGAGCTCAAGCCAAAGCTCGGCCGCTACGTAGCGACCGAGCGATCATCCCGCTCGGTCGCTACGTAGCGACCAAGCTCAAGCCAAAGCTCGGTCGCTACGTAGCGACCGAGCGCTTGTCCCGCTCGGTCGCTACGTAGCGACCGGGCTCGTGCCGAAGTTCGGTCGCTGTGTAGCGATTGAACTCTTCCGAACATCGATAGACATCAATCCATGCATTCTCGTCAAATCTTCGAATGCTATCTCCCGAAGACCGTAGCAAGCTCAGTCCATGTTTTCCGTTATTCTAACTCATCGATCAAACTTCGCGGATTAGAAACTGCGGAAAATTCGTAGTAAACGTGTCGAGTCGGAAGACGGCCCAAAGGTACCTAAAACACGACTCGAGGCCCATCCTACGATTTTTCTAACCAAAAGGCCCACCAGGAAGGATAAATGTCAAGTTTCCGCGGATAAATACGGAAGTTTTGAAGATAATTGTGAAGATCGGGAAAAATGGAATATCTCCATTTTTATGCTATGACGGCTTAAGGGCAGAAGAGTAAAAGCGTAAACCGACCTTGGAGCTAGTATATAAGGAGTCCTAGGCGAGGAGCATGGGGAGAACTTTTTCAGAGCAAACTTAGCACTTAGAGCAATTTAGGCAATTTTCCGTTTTTGTTATTTCGAGCTGCGACTCAATTAGGTTTAGCCGTCTTAGGGTTACTAGAACTAGGAATCTCGCCGACAGCTCTCGAGCCCAGGCTTATACCTTGTTGTAAACGCTCATACGCAAATTCGGAATAAGATCTTCTTTGCTTTCTTTTTCGATTTCTTATACTTTATCGTTGTTATTCTGGTGTTCTGATTGCTTGACGTGTGGTAAATAGCAGATATCCGGGTCCTCTGGGAAATTAGGGTTTTCCTAGTTTCCTTATTTTAACGGAAATCGACAGTGCGAATTTCGGTTCCCACATGTAGTGACTGCATATTTATATGGTCCACTGGATAATGAAATTCATATGAGAGTTTCATAGGGTATTGAGCTCAAAGATAAGAAAGGTTCTCGAGAACAGCATTGTATTAAGTTGAATAAAGCCTTATATGGTTTGAATCAATCAGCTCGAATGTGGTACTACAGATTATCAGAGTACCTAGTGAAAGAGGGTTATAAGAACGATCCAATAAGTCCATGTATTTTTTATAAGGAAATTCGACAGCAAGGGCTTTGTGATTATGTTGGTTAATGTGGACGACCTGAATATTATAGGAACCTCTGGAAAGATTTCCCAAACAGTCGAATGTCTAAAGAAAGAATTCGAGATGAAAGACTTAGGGAAAACTAAGTTCTGTTTGGGACTACAGTTTGAGTATGTAGAGAAAGGAATCCTTGTGCATCAAAAGACTTATACATAAAAGATACTCAAGCAGTTTAATATGGACCAGGCTCATCCTTTGTCGAGTCTTATGGTCGTGAGGTCCTTAGACCTAGAGAGAGATCCGTTTGGGCCAAATAAGCCAGACGAAGAGACACTCGGGCCGGAAGTGCCTTACTGATATACCTTGGATTTGACCCGTTTTCATCCATGGTATATAGGTATTTTACTATATATATATATCTATGTTTTCTACTCTTCTAGGTATGTTTTCAGGTTCAGGTGAATTTCGGAGTAAAGCTATGACTTTGGAGCATTTTGGAGCTTAAAGGACATTTCACCCGAGCTGACCACGTAGAGGTCGACGAGAGGAAGAACAATCGATCGATGCGCATCAGTGCCGACGATCGATACCAGGAGATGCCTCGACAAATGAAGATTAATATCGATCGATGTACACAAGTACCATCGATCGATGTCGAGACATCAGACACGAGACATTTTGGATTCAGCAGACTTAAAACCCAAGGCCAAGCCAAATTACGAAAATGCCCTGACGAGTTTTTAACCTAGTAGATTATATACTGCCTAAATGTTTTGACGGCAGAGAGACCTTTTTTTTTTACAAGTTTCACTTTGAGAGAAGAGAGAGTTTTGGAGAGAAGATCACTTGTGATTGGAACTCCTTGATATCATTTCTTTTCATCTATACTATGAGTTTCTATTTCTTCATTGTTATGAATTGCTTTGCTATGTCTGAGTAGTTCAATTATTTGATACATGGTTCAGATAGGTTTGTGGGATTAGCCCCAAACTATAGATCTTCCTTGTTGTGATATTCATGATAGATTTGTATTCATTGCTTGTTTTAGCCTTGCTAACTAGAATTGATCATAGGATTGCATATTCAAGCACCCTTGTTATCCCATCCTGACATCTATCTATCATATTAGGACTGCTAGAGAGGGCTAACCGCCAATTTAGTATCTTAGTAGGGCATTTCATACTCGCGCATAGGCCTGGCTTGAACCCGTTGATCGATGTCCTCAACTGACTATCGATCGACGTTGGCAAAGGTGTATCGGTCGACGTCCCAATTGGACCATCGATCAACACTCTTTCGTTGTCGACATACTAACCGTTGAGACACGAGATCTAGCCTTTTAACCAGTGAAACATGCGACAGCTGATCATTGAGTTAAGCTGTTGAGCTCTAATATATCATGCATGCAACAAATAGGCATCTATAGGTATTATAATCTCCAACACCTGAATAGTGGCCCTGCATATAATATCATTTCCAACCAAGTTACACTTACTAGTTACTTCGCTTGTTACTATTGCCATTTCATTTAAACCTTTACAACTCTTAGAATTAAGAAACACTAGATTTAATTGTTCCCTAGCTCCTTGTGGATTCGATCCCTAAGTACTACATCTGAACCTCTTTTGATGAGAGTAACACTCCTTAGGGTAATTTGAGTGGTATCAAATTTGGCGCCGTTGCCGGGGAGCTTTGATCGCCATTAGATTTAGTTTTATTGATTCTTATTCTTTTCTCTACTCCCTTTATAATAATATTTTTCTTGTCTTTTCAGGTGCATGCCCAGCGGTACCAGAAGCAACAAGGAGAAAGACTTGCTGTTCTCACACGATCCTGCTCATTTGGAACGCACCATCCATAGAGGTCAACATTCAACATCGCTCGACGCAACAACATCGCCGTCGATCGATACACACAACCAACCGTCGACCGACACCAGACCTTTATCGTCGATCGATCCCAATCGTTCGACAACAATCGATACTACACCGCGTACGTCGATCGATACCGTGTCGTTAAAAATGGTAAACATTATTATTTTAACACAGGACGAGAACAGAAACCTGTATGACCAGGACGGTCATCTGCGTAATGCAACAGGTCAGAAAATAGACGCTCAAGGGACTGTAATCCCTGATGCTAATGCTACAGGAGCTGCTCAACCTGTAGATGAGGACGCTCGATCGAAACCACTGGCCGACTACAATCGCCCAGATGAGTACTATTCCAACATATCAGCTATTCGACTTCCGAAGATCCAGAAGCAGAATTTTGAGCTGAAGCCTCAATACTACACTCTCGTGTCGCAGATACCCTACTCTGGGTTACCACACAAGCATCCTATGGACCATCTGGAACGGTTCGAGGATCTAATCGCTGCTATTCGGATGGAAGGAGTCCCCGAAGACTACCTGCTGTGCAAGCTCTTCAGATACACGCTGAACGGAGAAGCGATGCACTGTCTTAGGTAGCAACCCACAGGATCTTTAACATCCTGGGCCGACATCAAGAATGCTTTCTTATGAAACTTCTTTGATGAGGCGCGCGCTGAAGAACTTCGGAACAAAATTTCCACATTTTCGCAGGAGGCTGGAGAGTCCTTCAAAGATGCGTGGAATAGATTTAGGTTCTTCCAGCGAGACTGTCCACACCACGGATTTAACGAAGTGCAGCTGCTAAGCACTTTCTTCCGAGGTCTCGCCTTACAGTATTAAATGGCTCTTGATACGGCGAGTGAAGGAAACTTCACTACTCGGAATCCGTTGGAAGCTGTGAGAGTTATCGAAAACCTTGTTAGAAGCAGCAGCACAAATAACACTGACTCTGAATGGAAGAAGTCTATAGCCTCTATCGGGAAGGAACAGATGGACGAAGTAAGAGCTAAGTTAGATGTGGTGCACGAGCTTCTTAGGAAGCAAGTCTGTTCAGCTGAAGGAGAAGTTGCAGATACGGAAGGAGAAGAAAATGTGAACTACATCGGAGGTACCGGATTCCAGAAATTTGGAAACCAGGGCGGAAACAGAAACTTCTTTGGAAATGGTCAAAGAAGTAACCAAAGTTCACAATTTCAAAAACCCTTCAACAACAGCAGAAGCTACTCGAACTCCTACTACCAGAATCCACCACCCTAGACTCAGGAAAGCAAGATCGAAGAGATGCTTGATCGAGTACTGTTGGGACAACAACAAATCACCGTGGATTTTAATGGTAAAATAGACTCTGCCTACAACAATCTGAACACCAAAATCGAGACCTTAGGGACTCAGGTGAGAAAACTTGAACCGCAAGTAATTCAAACGGGCGAGACTATAAAAAGGCAAGAAGCTTTCGCTAGAGAGGCAGGAGCCGAAAAAGGGAAACACCACGTAAATGCCATCATAGATGATGATTTCTGGCAAGTGGTGAGAAATGAAAAACTTGAGGAAGGAGACTTTGAAATCGAAAGCTCCATGAGTCTCGGCGGATCCCAATGGTGTCGACCGATGTCGATGAACTCGCATCGATCGACAGACCATGACGAAGATCGATGGACGGATTACTCCAGTCATCGATCGACGTCGTCCGCTAAATCGACTGAATGCAATGCAGTTCGAATTCTAACTCATGAGGAACTCGCAGATAAGCATCCTCACCCACCCTCCCCTTTCTATGATAAAATCGATCGACCGGTTAAGCCAACCATCGATCGATGCGCATCAGTGCCGACGATCGATACCAGGAGATGCCTCGACAAATGAAGATTAATATCGATCGATGTACACAAGTACCATCGATCGATGTCGAGACATCAGACACGAGACATTTTGGATTCAGCAGACTTAAAACCCAAGGCCAAGCCAAATTACGAAAATGCCCTGACGAGTTTTTAACCTAGTAGATTATATACTGCCTAAATGTTTTGACGGCAGAGAGACCTTTTTTTTTTACAAGTTTCACTTTGAGAGAAGAGAGAGTTTTGGAGAGAAGATCACTTGTGATTGGAACTCCTTGATATCATTTCTTTTCATCTATACTATGAGTTTCTATTTCTTCATTGTTATGAATTGCTTTGCTATGTCTGAGTAGTTCAATTATTTGATACATGGTTCAGATAGGTTTGTGGGATTAGCCCCAAACTATAGATCTTCCTTGTTGTGATATTCATGATAGATTTGTATTCATTGCTTGTTTTAGCCTTGCTAACTAGAAATTGATCATAGGATTGCATATTCAAGCACCCTTGTTATCCCATCCTGACATCTATCTATCATATTAGGACTGCTAGAGAGGGCTAACCGCCAATTTAGTATCTTAGTAGGGCATTTCATACTCGCGCATAGGCCTGGCTTGAACCCGTTGATCGATGTCCTCAACTGACTATCGATCGACGTTGGCAAAGGTGTATCGGTCGACGTCCCAATAGGACCATCGATCAACACTCTTTCGTTGTCGACATACTAACCGTTGAGACACGAGATCTAGCCTTTTAACCAGTGAAACATGCGACAGCTGATCATTGAGTTAAGCTGTTGAGCTCTAATATATCATGCATGCAACAAATAGGCATCTATAGGTATTATAATCTCCAACACCTGAATAGTGGCCCTGCATATAATATCATTTCCAACCAAGTTACACTTACTAGTTACTTCGCTTGTTACTATTGCCATTTCATTTAAACCTTTACAACTCTTAGAATTAAGAAACACTAGATTTAATTGTTCCCTAGCTCCTTGTGGATTCGATCCCTAAGTACTACATCTGAACCTCTTTTGATGAGAGTAACACTCCTTAGGGTAATTTGAGTGGTATCAAATTTGGCGCCGTTGCCGGGGAGATTTGATCGCCATTAGATTTAGTTTTATTGATTCTTATTCTTTTCTCTACTCCCTTTATAATAATATTTTTCTTGTCTTTTCAGGTGCATGCCCAGCGGTACCAGAAGCAACAAGGAGAAAGACTTGCTGTTCTCACACGATCCTGCTCATTTGGAACGCACCATCCATAGAGGTCAACATTCAACATCGCTCGACGCAACAACATCGCCGTCGATCGATACACACAACCAACCGTCGACCGACACCAGACCTTTATCGTCGATCGATCCCAATCGTTCGACAACAATCGATACTACACCGCGTACGTCGATCGATACCGTGTCGTCAAAAATGGTAAACATTATTATTTTAACACAGGACGAGAACAGAAACCTGTATGACCAGGACGGTCATCTGCGTAATGCAACAGGTCAGAAAATAGACGCTCAAGGGACTGTAATCCCTGATGCTAATGCTACAGGAGCTGCTCAACCTGTAGATGAGGACGCTCGATCGAAACCACTGGCCGACTACAATCGCCCAGATGAGTACTATTCCAACATATCAGCTATTCGACTTCCGAGATCCAGAAGCAGAATTTTGAGATGAAGCCTCAATACTACACTCTCGTGTCGCAGATACCCTACTCTGGGTTACCACACAAGCATCCTATGGACCATCTGGAACGGTTCGAGGATCTAATCGCTGCTATTCGGATGGAAGGAGTCCCCGAAGACTACCTGCTGTGCAAGCTCTTCAGATACACGCTGAATGGAGAAGCGATGCACTGGCTTAGGCAGCAACCCACAGGATCTTTAACATCCTGGGCCGACATCAAGAATGCTTTCTTACGAAACTTCTTTGATGAGGCGCGCGCTGAAGAACTTCGGAACAAAATTTCCACATTTTCGCAGGAGGCTGGAGAGTCCTTCAAAGATGCGTGGAATAGATTTAGGTTCTTCCAGCGAGACTGTCCACACCACGGATTTAACGAAGTGCAGCTGCTAAGCACTTTCTTCCGAGGTCTCGCCTTACAGTATCAAATGGCTCTTGATACGGCGAGTGAAGGAAACTTCACTACTCGGAATCCGTTGGAAGCTGTGAGACTTATCGAAAACCTTGCTAAAGCAGCAGCACAAAAACACTGACTCTGAACGGAAGAAGTCTGTAGCCTCTATCGGGAAGGAACAGATGGACGAAGTAAGAGCTAAGTTAGATGTGGTGCACGAGCTTCTTAGGAAGCAAGTCTGTTCAGCTGAAGGAGAAGTAGCAGATACGGAAGGAGAAGAAAATGTGAACTACATCGGAGGTACCGGATTCCAGAAATTTGGAAACCAGGGCGGAAACAGAAACTTCTTTGGAAATGGTCAAAGAAGTAACCAAAGTTCACAATTTCAAAAACCCTTCAACAACAGCAGAAGCTACTCGAACTCCTACTACCAGAATCCACCACCCCAGACTCAGGAAAGCAAGATCGAAGAGATGCTTGATCGAGTACTGTTGGGACAACAACAAATCACCGCAGATTTTAACGGTAAAATAGACTCTGCCTACAACAATCTGAACACCAAAATCAAGACCTTAGGGACTCAGGTGAGAAAACTTGAACCGCAAGTAATTCAGACGGGCGAGACTATAAAAAGGCAAGAAGCTTTCGCTAGAGAGGCAGGAGCCGAAAAGGGAAACACCACGTAAATGCCATCATAGATGATGATTTCTGGCAAGTGGTGAGAAATGAAAAACTTGAGGAAGGAGACTTTGAAATCGAAAGCTCCATGAGTCTCGGCGGATCCCAATGGTGTCGACCGATGTCGATGAACTCGCATCGATCGACAGACCATGACGAAGATCGATGGACGGATTACTCCAGTCATCGATCGACGTCGTCCGCTAAATCGACTGAATGCAATGCAGTTCGAATTCTAACTCATGAGGAACTCGCAGATAAGCATCCTCACCCACCCTCCCCTTTCTATGATAAAATCGATCGACCGGTTAAGCCAACCATCGATCGACAGGCACCTCTGACATACCGAGTGCGGTTACCCTCAACCGATAATGATTACATCAACGCACTCAGACCACCACCTAAACCATTAGCTACCCCACCCGAACCAAAACCCAACCCTTTAAATAGTTCACCAGAACCAGTTCAAGAAGAACAAGAAACTGAAGAGAGAAAGTTAAGGAAAAGAAAGGAGAAAATTCCTAAGAACCTTAAGAGGGAAGATAACGAGAAGGAGATGGATGGTTTCACTAAAAGAATCCTCAAAATCCCAATCGAAAAAGCTTTTGATGAAGCTTACTTCACACACCGGTTGTGGATGCTCTTCAGAGAAACAAGGGTAACTGAGGAGGACATTAGGAGAATGTTTCATCAAGTCAGACAGAAGATGAAACACAGGATCACATTGACAAAGAAGAGTGATCCTGGGAAGTTTGCAATACCATGCGTAGTCAAGGGTGTTGAATTTCGCCATTCAATGTGAGACACCGGAGCATCAGTTAGTATCCTCCCTAGGATCATGGCAGACCAGCTTGGTTGGACCATCGAACCTTCAACAGAATCCTTCACATTCGTGGATCTTTCAGAAAAACGATCAGGTGGTATCATAAGAGATCTGGAGGTACAGATTGGTAATGCCCTTGTCCCTGTAGATTTTCATGTCCTAGACATCGAGCTTAACTGGAACTCTTCACTTCTGCTTGGAAGATCTTTCCTAGCTACAGTAGGAGACGTATGTGACATGAACAAAAACAAATTGTGTCTGACGCTGATAGACCCCAACATCCACGACGACCCATCCGACCTAAGAGAAAGGTTATTAATTATGTGGATTACGGGAAAGAACTTGGCTTAATTGTGGAGCAGAGTATGAATCGGAGTACAAAACAGAGTACTCGGAATCGATCGACACCCCCACCTTTCCATCGATCGATTCCAATGAGTCAACTGTGACCGATGACCGCAACAACACGTCAGTCGACGTAAAGCAGCCGGTTGACCATTTCACTCCACCTAATCATTGTTACCCCCCCCCCCCACTTTGCCTTCTAACCTCCAAGCAAGAGAGGACGTGATGATTATTCCATAGGCAGTTGGGCAGATAGTGGTTTCCATGAAAGTTTTGCAGTTGACACTGTAATTACTTCATCTAACGAGGAACATACAGAGGAATACGATGAGGATTATTGGAAAGAACGTGCAATAGAAATGTCTTTGCAGGATGAAAAACTTGAGACACATAAGTTCACCAACACGTTTCCAACATCAATCGCCGAAGTGCACTCCACATCGGTCGATACCCACCCTCGTTCAGAAAAACAGCCGCTCACATCGATCGGCACACGTACTGGAACATCGATCAATATTCGCGCCGCATCAAAAATTTAGGAGCAGGAGAATATTCCCTCTCCAACTAGGTTTAGAGATACCTATATAAAATGTTTTGCACCCCCAAAACCACCTACACACACCAGAGCAGACACAGAAGCAAAAAAGATGAACACTCTTCCATCTGCATCAACAGGAAAATCGATGAAGAGCAATCATCTCAAGAACAAAAGTTCTGCAGAAATTACTCTACCATCGATCGATGCATCTGTATCTACATCGATCGATACTACTCTAAACCCTAATCTTTCTATTTCTAAATTGACTGATAATGCAAACATTGATTACGGTTTTCTAACACCTGATGAATTTGGTATTTTCAGGGACCCAGATGGCAACGCACGTGCAATGGATGGAAGGATTTTACAAGTGTCCGGAGAGGACATAGCAGATATCCTTCAAGTAGCCAATGGACCTGACAACCTATTCTCACAGCAACGTGGCACTCCAGACGTCATTCAAACAGATCCTAACAACCACGTAGGAGTCGCCACAACAGAAATCAATCCAGATCTATCACGCCAAAAAAGGGCAAGCATCGATCGACGGGACAACCGAGACATCGATCGACACGGTAACACCAACGTCGATCGATAGGGATGACCCGACATCGATCGATAGACGTTACGAATTTGGAAACCGTGCTTTTGACATGTACGGAGCCAGAAAGTTCACTTGGGAACGAAGGGACGAGTATGAAGTCTACAGAGATCAGTGTGGACACGCACAAGGCATAGCTGGTGAGATGATACCTGTCACAAAGGACGACATCAGGAGAAATTACTGGAAAGAGCATCTCTTTTTGAAGAGAGCCACATCTGTCTTCCAGAACATGCCACTTCCTTCACACTCACAAGCCTGGCACCAGAACTCTACACCAAAGATGAAATCAATGAGATGGTGTTTGGTATTTGTGGAGCTCAGGAAAGACTGGGAGAGGAGCTCAAATCATTGGTAGAAGATACACATCAACCTTTGGATAGAGGCTACAATGAGCTTTTCAGAAGTATGGCAGAAATGCAGACAGAAATTGAGAGTTTACGTCAGCAACTTGAGAAGGAAGCAACGACCTCAACATCGATCGACGCACCAAATGCACCATCGATCGACTTCAGTCTTCCTACAGCCCAGATCCGTGCAGAACCGCAATGTTCAGCACAACACAAGGATGAATGGGATGTCTCATACATCAACACAACGATAAACGAGGTGTACTACCCTCTCAACAACAACGTGGACTGGCTGAGCACTAAAATCGAGCTACTACAGCAAGATCTGGATACCATTAACCTCTGCTGCTGTGTAGGGAAGTAACTCCACAGGATTCTTGCCATCGATCCAAAGCCCTCGTAGCCTGTCGATCGATGCAGATTTTGCCTGCAAAAAATTTTGATTAGTAATGTTATCAATATCCCTTTGGGCATGAAGTAATTGACTAGACAATTTGTTTAAATCTGTCATGACTGGTGATATAAAGCGGTCATGCATGTCCTCGTAAGTCCTCAGCCTCTCATTCATGGCTGAGACCTTAGCGTCGAGCGATGTGATAGTACACATATCGATCGATGTGGCTGGTTGTTGGTCCTTCTTGCGAATGGTATCCAGATCTTGCTGTAGTAGCTCGATATTAGTGCTCAGCCAGTCCACGTTGTTGTTGAGAGGGTATTACACGTTGTTTATCCTTGTGTCGATGTATGAGACTTCCCATTCATCCTTGTCTTGTGCTGAACATTGTGGTTCTGCACGGATCTGGGCTGTAGGATGACTGACGTCGATCGATGGTGCATTTGGTGCGTCGATCGATGTTGAGGTCATTGCTTCCTTCTCAAGTTGCTGACGTAAACTCTCAATTTCTGTCCGCATTTCTGCCATACTTCTGAAAAGCTCATTGTAGCCTCTATCCAAAGGTTGATGTGTATCTTCTACCAATGATTTGAGCTCCTCTCCCAGTCCTTCCTGAGCTCCACAAATACCAAACACCATCTCATTGATTTCATTTTTGGTGTAGAGTTCTGGTGCCAGTGTTGTGAGTGTGAAGGAAGTGGCATGTTCTGGAAGACAGATGTGGCTCTCTTCAAAAAGAGATGCTCTTTCCAGTAATTTCCTGATGTCGTCCTTTGTGACAGGTATCATCTCACCAGCTACGCCTCGTGCGTGTCCACACTCATCTCTGTAGACTCCATTCTCGTCCCTTCGTTCCCAAGTGAACTTTCTGGCTCCGTACATGTCAAAGGCACGGTTTCCAAATTCATAACGTCTATCGATCGACGTGCGGTCATCCCTATCGGTCGACGTTGGCGTTACCCTGTCGATCGATGTCTCGGTTGTCCTGTTGATTGATGCTTGCCCTTTTTGTTGGTGTGATAGATCTGGGTTGATTTCTGTTGTGGCGACTCCTACGTGGTTGTTAGGATCTGTTTGAATGACGTCTGGAGTGCCACGTTGCTGTGAGAATAGGTTGTCAGGTCCATTGGCTACTTGAAGGATATCTGCTATGTCCTCTCTGGTCACTTGTAAGATCCTTCCATCCATTGCACGTGCATTGCCATCTGGGTCCCTGAAAATACCAAATTCATCAGGTGTTAGAAAACCGTAATCAATGTTTGCATTATCAGTCAATTTAGAAATAGAAAGATTAGGGTTTAGAGTAGTATCGATCGATATAGATACAGATGCATCGATCGATGGCAGAGTAATTTATGCAGAACTTTTGTTCTTGAGAGGATTGCTCTTCATGGATTTTCCTGTTGATGTAGATGGAAGAGTGTTCATCTTTTTTGCTTGTGTGTCTGCTCTGGTGTGTGTAGGTGGTTTCGGGGGTGCAAAACGGTTTATATAGGTATCTCTAAACCTAGTTGGAGAGGGAATATTATGTTGCTCCTGAATTTTCGATGCGGCGTGAATATCGATCGATGTTCCAGTACGTGTGTCGATCGATGTGAGCGGTTGTTTTGCTGAACAAGGGTGGGTATCGACCGATGTGGAGTGCACTTCGGCGATCGATGTTGGAAACGTGTTGGTGAACTTATGTGTCCCAAGTCTTTCATCCTGCAAAGACATTTCTATTGCACGTTCTTTCCAATAATCCTCATCATATTCCTCTGTATGTTCCTCGTTAGATGAAGTAATTACAGTGTCAACTGCAAAACTTTCATGGAAACCACTGTCTGCCTAACTGCCTATGGAATAATCATCACGTCCTCTCTTGCTTGGAGGTTGGAAGGCAAAGTGTGGGTAACAATGATTAGGTGGAGTGAAATGGTCAACCGGCTGCTTTACGTCGAATGACGTGTTGTTGCGGTCATCGGTCACAGTTGACTCATTGGAATCGAGCGATGGAAAGGTGGGGGTGTCGATCGATTCCGAGTACTCAGTTTCGTACTCCGATTCATACTCTGCTCCACAATGGCATGTGCCAATGAAGCCAAGTTCTTTCCTGTAATCCACAGAATTAATAACCTTTCTCTTTGGTCGGATGGGGTCGTAGTGGATGTTGGGGTCTATCAGCGTCAGACACAATTTGTTTTTGTTCATGTCACATACGGCTCCTACTGTAGGTAGGAAAGATCTTCCAAGCAGAAGTGAAGAGTTCCAGTTAAGCTCGATGTCTAGGACATGCATTGCATTCAGTCGATTTAGCGGACGATGTCGATCGATGACTGGAGTAATGCATTCATCGATCTTCGTCATGGTCTGTCGATCGATGCAAGTTCATCGACATCGGTCGACACCATTGGGATCTGCCGAGACTAATGGTGCTTTCGATTTCGAAGTCTCCTTCCTCAAGCTTTTCATTTCTCACCACTTGCCAGAAATCATCATCTATGATGGCATTTACGTGGTGTTTCCCTTTGTCGGCTCCTGCCTCTTTAGCGAAAGCTTCTTGCCTTTTTATAGTCTCGCCCGTCTGAATTACTTGTGTTTCAAGTTTTCTCACCTGAGTCCTTAAGGTCTCGATTTTGGTGTTCAGATTGTTGTAGGCAGAGTCTATTTTACCATTAAAATCCACACTGATTTGTTGTTGTCCGAACAGTACTCGATCAAGCATCTCTTCGATCTTGCTTTCCTGAGTCTGGGGTGGTGGATTCTGGTAGTAGGAGTTCGAGTAGCTTTTGCTGTTGTTAAGGGGTTTTTGAAATTGTGAACTTTGGTTACTTCTTTGACCATTTCCAAAGAAGTTTCTGTTTCCGCCCTGGTTTCCAAATTTCTGGAATCCGGTACCTCCGATGTAGTTCACATATTCTTCTCCTTTCGTATCTGCAACTTCTCCTTCAGCTGAACAGACTTGCTTCCTAAGAAGCTCGTGCACCACATCTAACTTAGCTCTTACTTGGTCCATCAGTTCCTTCCCGATAGAGGCTATAGACTTCTTCCGTTCAGAGTCAGTGTTTTTTGTGCTGCTGCTGTTAGCAAAGTTTTCGATAAGTCTCACAGCTTCCAACGGATTCCAAGTAGTGAAGTTTCCTTCACTCGCCGTATCAAGAGCCATTTGATACTGTAAGGTGAGACCTCAGAAGAAAGTGCTTAACAACTGCACTGCGTTAAATCCGTGGTGTGGACAGTCTCGCTGGAAGAACATAAATCTATTCCATGCATCTTTGAAGGACTCTCCAGCCTCCTGCGAGAATGTGGAAATTTTGTTCCGAAGTTCTTCAGCGCGCGCCTCATCAAAGAAGTTTCGTAAGAAAGCATTCTTGATGTCGGCCTAGGATGTTAAAGATCCTGTGGGTTGCTGCCTAAGCCAGTGCATCGCTTCTCCATTCAGCGTGTATCTGAAGAGCTTGCACAGCAGGAGTCTTCGGGGACTCCTTCCATCCGAATAGCAGCAATTAGATCCTCGAACCGTTCCAGATGGTCCATAGGATGCTCGTGCGGTAACCCAGAGTAGGGTACGACACGAGAGTGTAGTATTGAGGCTTCAGCTCGAAATTCTGCTTCTAGATCTCCGGAAGTCGAATAGCTGAACTTTTGGAATAGTACTCATTTGGGCGATTGTAGTCGGCCAGTGGTTTCGATCGAGCGTCCTCATCTACAGGTTGAGCAGCTCCTGTAGCATTAGCATCAGGGATTACAGTCCCCTGAGCGTCTATTTTCTGACCTGTTGCATTACGCCGATGACCGTCCTGGTCATACAGGTTTCCATTCTCGTCCTGTGTTAGAATAATAATGTTTACCATTTTTGACGACAAGGTATCGATCGACGTACGCGGTGTAGTATCGATCGTTGTCGAACGATTGGGATCGATCAACGATGAAGGTCTGGTGTCGGTCGACGGTTGGTTCTGCTTATCGATCGACGACGATGTTGTTGCGTCGAGCGATGTTGAACGTTGACCTCTACGAATGGTGCGTTCCAAATGAGCAGGATCGTGTGAGAACAGCAAGTCTTTCTCCTTGTTGCTTCTGGTACCGCTGGGCATGCACCTGAAAAGACAAGAAAAAGATTATTAGAAAGGGGGTAGAGAAAAGAATAAGAATCAATAAAACTAAATCTAATAGCGATCAAAGCTCCCCGGTAACGGCGCCAAATTTGATATCACTCAAATTACCCTAAGGAGTGTTACTCTCATCAAAAGAGGTTCAGATGTAGTACTTAGGGATCGAATCCACAAGGAGCTAGGTAACAATTAAATCTAGTGTTTATTAATTCTAAGAGTTGTAAATGTTAAAATGAAATGGCAATAGTAACAAATGAAATAACTAGTAAGTGTAACTTGGTTGGAAATGATATTAGATGCAGGGCCACTATTCAGGTGTTGGAGATTATAATACCTATAGATGCATATTTGTTGCATGCATGATATATTAGAGCTCAACCGCTTAACTCAGTGATCAGCTGTCGCATGTTTCACTGGTTAAAAGGCTACATCTCGTGTCTCAATGGTTAGTATGTCGACAACGAAAGAGTGTCGATCAATGGTCCTATTGGGACGTCGACCGATACACCTTTGCCAACGTCGATCGATAGTCAGTTGAGGACATCGATCGACGGGTTCTAGCCAGGCCTATGCACGAGTATGAAATGCCCTACTAAGATACTAAATTGGTGGTTAGCCCTCTCTAGCAGTCCTAATATGATAGATAGATGTCAGGATGGGATAACAAGGGTGCTTGAATATGCAATCCTATGATCAAGTTCTAGTTAGCAAGGCTAAAACATGCAATGAATACAAATCTATCATGAATATCACAACAAGGCAGATCTATAGTTTGGGGCTAATCCCACAAACCTATCTGAACCGTGGATCTAATAATTGAACTACTCAGACAAAGCAAAGCAATTCATAACAATGAAGAAATAGAAACTCATAGTATAGATGAAAAGAAATGATAACAAGGAGTTCCAATCACAAGTGATCTTCTCTCCAAAACTCTCTCTTCTCTCAAAGTGAAACTTGTAACAAAAAAAGGTCTCTCTGCCGTCAAAACACTTTGGCCTTGGGTTTTAAGTCTGCTGAATCCAAAATGTCGCGTGTCTGATGTCTAGACATCGATCGATGGTACTTTTGTACATTGATTGATATTAATCTTCATTTGTCGAGGCATCTCCTTGTATCGATCGTCAACACTGATGCGCATCGATCGATTGTTCTTCCTCTTGTCGACCTCTACGTGGTCAGCTCGGGTGAAATGTCCTTTAAGCTCCAAAATGCTCCAAAGTCATAGCTTTACTCCGAAATGCACCTAAACCTGAAAACATACCTAGAAGAGTAGAAAACATAAATATATATATAGTAAAATACCTATATACCATGGATGAAAACGGTCAAATCCAAGGTATATCAGCCAGCGTGCTGAGTCCAAGGACCAGCATGTTGATATGTGTACTGATGGACAGCCACGGACATCCTGTGTGTGCTGACGGACAGACACGGACACAGACGGACACACACATACAGCCACGGATGTCCTGTGTGTGCTGGCGGACACCCACATATGTCGTGTGGGTACTAAACAGACAGCCCACGTGGGCCAAAATCACCCGAACAGTCCACGGGAAGGGTCAGCGTGCTGAGTCCAAGGACCAACGTGCTGATATGTGTACTGATGGACAGCCACGGACGTCCTGCGTGTGCTGACGGACATACACGGACACACACGGACAGCCACGGACGTCCTGTGTGTGCTGACGGAGACCAACGGACGTCCTGTGTATGCTGATGGACACCCACAGACGTCCTGTGTGTACTGAACAGACAGCCCACGTGGGCCAAAATCACTCGAACAGTCCACTGGAAGGGCCAGCGTGCTGAGTCCAATGACCAGTGTGCTGATATGTGTACTGATGGACAGCCACAGACGTCCTGTGTGTGCTGACGGACACACACAGACAGCCACGGACGTCCTGTGTGTGCTGGCGGACAGCCACGGACGTCCTGTGTGTGCTGGCGGACACCCACGGACATCCTGTTTGTACTGAATATACAGCCCACGGGGGGGGGGGGGCAAAATCACCCGAACAGTCCACGGGAAGGGTCAGCGTGCTGATATGTGCACTGATGGACAGCCATGGACGTCCTGTGTGTGCTGACGGACACACACGAACACACACGGACAGCCACACACGTCCTGTGTGTGCTGACGAACACCCACGGACGTCCTGTGTGTGCTGATGAACACCCACGGACGTCCTGTGTGTGCTGACGAACACCCACAGACGTCCTGTGTGTACTGAACAGACAGCCCACGTGGGCCAAAATCACCCGAACAGTCCACGGGAAGGCCAACGTGCTGAGTCCAAGGACCAGCATGCTGATATGTGTACTTATGGACAGCCACAGACGTCCTGTGTGTGCTGATGCACACACACGGACACTCACAGACACACACGGACAGCCACGGACGTCCTGTGTGCTGGCGGACACCCACGGATGTCGTGTGTACTGAACAGACAGCCCACGTGGGCCAAAATCACCCGAACAGTCCACGGGAATGGTCAGCGTGCTGAGTCCCAGGACCAACGTGCTGATATGTGTACTGATTGACAACCACGGACGTCATGTGTGTGCTGACGGGCACACACGGACACACACAGACACACACGAACAGCCACAGACGTCCTTTGTGTACTGAACAGACAGCCCACGTGGGCCAAAATCACCCGAACAGTCCACGGGAAGGGTCAGCGTGCTGAGTCAAATGACCAACGTGCTGATATGCGTACTGATGGACAGCCACAGACGTCTTGTGTGTGCTGACGGACACACATGGACAGCCACGGACGTCTTGTGTGTGCGGACAGATACCAACGGTCATCCTGTGCATGCTGACGGACACTGATATCACTTAAAATACCCTTAAGAGTGTTACTCTCATCAAAAGAGGTTCAGATGTAGTATTTAGGGATCGAATCCACAGAGACTCTAGGATTACTCGACAGACTTAAATAATTAGAAATGAAGATAAACTAAAAGCTTTTAATAGTTTTAAAAAGCATTAAATGATAAATCAAAAACAATAGTGATTCAATATATTGAATTGAAGTGGTTTCAAGAATGGGAAAGCAGCTAAGGTAATTCTCAGGTATGAAATGCATGCACTTAGTTTAGACTAAAGGGTTTGATGGTTTTTGAACTAAACAATGATTTAACCGGATAGGTTATCTTCGCTAGATCTCGGATCTCAACTGTCGTATTTCGATCTAGAGAGAGTGACGATCGACGTGTCTTGATGTACATCGACCGATACACCTTTGTAACGATTGACCGACAGAATGATAGTTGCGTCGATCGATAGTTATTCTAGCGAGCTTTGCGAACGGGTTTAACTTGTTCTCTAACCTTCTCAGACCAACTGTCGTTGCGCCTGAGTTAGTTAGATCACGCAAGTGGGTTCAAGAATTGAGGGGAAACGGTTAGTTGGACTCAATTAATCCTAAGATGTAAAATGAAGGTGATCAATCTCAATTTTAACATTAAGTTCACAAGCAATGAAAGAACAATCAAAACACCTTTTTAATAGTCATATTAGTAGTACATAATTTCAACCATGGTGAGAAACCTAAATCTAACAATTGGTTTACTCAAACATATTCATGAGAGACAAAGTCAAGATGGTGTGAAATAAACTCAAATGAAACATATAACACAAATAGATAGAGTAATAGAAATAATGGAGTTCAAGATCTTCTCTGTTTTACAGTCTCAGATATATCTCTCCAATCCTAAGCTCTTCTAATGGTAGCCAAAATGCTCCTTTTTCCAACTAGGTCTTTTTGCAAGTGTCTGCCTAAAAATGATACAAAACCCTAGTACATATAGCCTAACAGGCGGCTAGCGACTTAAGTTGCAAATAATAGATCTTCTGGGAAATGAAATCTTTTTAATTTGTGATTTCATTCGTGCGACTGGGCATCGATCGATGCACATGTATGTTTGGTAAGTGATTATGATCGACCGATGTTGCTCTTCAAGCAAAACATACAGGCAGTCACTCTGAAAGAGGTTTGAAAATATTAGGGACTTAAGATCTTAAAGCAAGAAATCTTTTCCTCAACAATTTTGCAACAACATTTAAAAGGTCCTAATCACAAAAGCACACTATGCAATATCCTAGCTTAGCAACCATTTCTCTCTTGAGTCAAAGTCTGCTTCCATTGCAGGATCAGTGACCAAGATTGGACAGGCTTCCATGAATCAAAACTTAATGGTGGTTGCCACCAAGCTCTGTTCACTTCTTTTTGACCTATATCCAAGAGTTCTTTGCGAAAGCGAGCCTTGAAGATTGCCGCCTCCAAGTCCCGTTTCGAATTCTTTTATTGGAGTCTTTTATGAATCAAGCCTTAATGGTTTTAGCCACCAAGTCCTGTTCCGACTCATCCTAATTAAACAATAGATCTTATGTGTATATATTTTATATATATTGTATATATATATATATATATATATATATATATATATTTACTAACTAATCTAGGGTCGAAATTAGAGAGAGGAATGTGATATATAATTCTACATAAGGCTTTACCTTCCAGACTTGTCTGAAGAATCCGATCCCATGTATACCAAGCCCCAAGACAAGCAGTGAAGTCAGGTTAGTGTTGGAGGTTAGCTTTGGTTCTTTCTAACAAGCTAGCAAGTGTGTATAGTTGACTGGTTGATCCACTTTAGCATCGATAGTATTATCTGCAGTCAGTAAATCTAGAATGGTGCTAGAAAGTGGTTAAACATTCAAGTAGAAATCATTAGTTCATAATCCCCTTCTTGACTCAATAAAATTAGTATTGAAAAGATTTTTGACAAAAATTCAAGAAAGTGGTGTTAGTAACTACCTCCCCCAGACTTAAATTGCACCGACTCGGTGCAAAGTGCCCAAGGGTAGGTTAAAAGCAAGTTAGATGTTTGAGAATGTTAGAGTGAAAATGAAGTACCTATCCATACTACACATCGATCGATGTAATCCTCTCAATATCGATCAATGTTACTCGCCGAGAATCGGTCGATGTAATCCTCTCCATATCAATCGATGGCGAAGCACATAAATTTTGCATGTGCTTGGTGTCAAACTTGAAGTTCCTTGCCTAATGTTAGCTCTGTTAGACAACCAAGCATAAGAAAAAATAATAAGCATCCTCAGACATAAAATATAAGTTTAAAAACATAAATCCTACAAGTTGAGAAAATAAATAAACAAGTTCATAATAAGAGGATAAGAGATAGAGATGTGGTTGGTGTCCTCATCAGTCGCCTCATCGTCCTCTGAGGAAGGGTCCCTGCGTGCTGCTGCTGGTGCTGGGGCCTGCGCTCATGTGGCTCTCCTGCTCCAACAAGACACTTTAGCCCAGATGGCCTGAAGAGCGTCCACCACGAACCTCTGAAAGTCTCCTTGGTCGTGCATAGGAATGTACGGTATGTTCGGGAAGTCAGGGACAGGTGGTGCATGTGTGTCCTGAGCTCAGGTGCTGGCGGACACCCACGGACGTCCTGTGTGTACTGAACAGACAGCCCACGTGGGCCAAAATCACCCGAACAGTCCACGGGAAGGGTCAGCGTGCTGAGTCCAAGGACCAACGTGCTGATATGTGTACTAATGGACAACCATGGACGTCCTGTGTGTGCTGAGGGACACCAACGGACGTCCTGTGTATGCTGACGGACACCCACGGACGTCCTGTGTGTACTGAACAAACAGCCCACGTGGGCCAAAATCACCCGAACAGTCCACGGGAAGGGCCTGCGTGCTGAGTCCAAGGACCAGCGTGCTAATATGTGTACTGATGGACAGCCACAGACGTCCTGTGTGTGCTGACGGACACACACGGACACACACAGGCAGCCACAGATGTCATTTGTGTGGTGGCGGACACCCACGGACGTCATGTGTGTACTGAACATACAGCCCACGTGGGCCAAAATCACCCGAACAGTCCACGGGAAGGGTCAGCATTCTGAGTCCAAGGACCAACGTACTGATGGACAGCCACAGACGTCCTGTGTGTGCTGACGGACACACACGTATAGCCACGGACGTCCTGTGTGTGCTGGCGGACACTCACGGATGTCCTGTATGTACTGAATAGACAGCCAACGTCGGCCAAAATCACCCGAACAGTCCACGGGAAGGGTCAGCGTGCTGAGTCCAAGGACCAGCGTGCTGAGTCCAAGGACCAGAGTGCTGATATGTGTACTGATGGACAGCCACAGACGTTCTGTGTGTGCTGACGGACACACACGGACACACACGTACATATACGGACACACACGGACAGCCACGGACGTTCTGTGTGTGCTGGCGGACACCCACGGATGTCCTGTGTGTACTGAACAAACAGCCCACGTGGGCCAAAATCCACCGAACTGTCCCCGGGAAGGGTCAGCGTGCTGAGTCCAAGGACCAACGTGCTGATTTGTGTACTGATGGACAGCCACAGACGTCCTGAGTGTGCTGACGGGCACACACGGACACACACGAACACAAACGGAAAGCCACAGATGTCTTGTGTGTGCTGGCGGACACCCACGGACGTCCTGTGTGTACTGAGCAGACAGCCCACGTGGGCCAAAATCACCTGAACAGTCCACGGGAAGTGTAGAAACCCGTAAAAAAAAAAAAAAAAAAAAAAGAGAGAATGGTCGAGTATCTTTGTGGTGGTCGAGTCGCGGGCGATATGGGTCGATCGAGAAGTTTTGAAGTACGAAGTGGGCGAAGAAGTGATCGTGAGTTAACTATGGGTCGAATAAGTTGCTCGACCATAGTTAGAAGATGTCTTAGATTGATGAGACGGACGTTTTCGAAGCATAACATTTTTGGAAGCACGACGGTTTAGAAGCTCGACGTTTTGGAAGAATGACGTTTCTTCAGCATGAAGTTTTCCGCAAAACTTCGTATCAGCGGAATATTATTTCGAAGACATTGGAAACATGATGGGAATTAAGCAGGACGGGAAGCAAGCACGACGGGATTGAAGCACGACGGGAAAACCCGAAGTTGGGCGAAAACCCTAATTTCGGTATTACGAAATTCTTTGAGGAAGCCGGAGGCTCGAGAAATATTTTTAAAGGATATCAGACATCATCTGGAGTTTATTAAAAATATTAAAATCATCTGAATGGGAGAAGCAAAATATTCAAGATTAATCGCGGGTCAGAAATTTACGGGAAGGACCGAAATCAGGCCAATGGACCGAGAAGCTCGAGGTGACTCGTTGCAAGGGTTCAGAACGTGGTGTCAACCATCCAGCAAGCTCAGTGTCTACAGAAGCTCGAGGTATCACCGTGCATGGAAGCTGCACATGCAGCTTGACATGTAGAAGCACGAGGTGGATCGGCCAAGCACGAGATGTCGCGACGCATGCAACCGAAGCATGCTGATCGACATGTGTGAGGATGTGTGGCGCCTTGCATGAGCTCCAGTCATGCAGCCTGACATCTGGGAGGAGTGGTGGCGTCCTGCATGTTTCCTGGACATGCAGCCAGCCATGTGGAGCACGAGGTGGATCGGCCAAGCACGAGATGTCGCGACGCATGCAACCGAAGCATGCTGATTGACATGTGTGAGGATGTGTGGCGCCTTGCATGAGCTCCAGTCATGCAGCCTGACATCTGGGAGGAGTGGTGGCGTCCTGCATGTGTCCTGGACATGCGGCCAGCCATGTGGAGCACGAGGTGCCGCCGTGCATGCGTCCGGAGCCATGCGGAGCGACACACAGGCTGCCACCAACCTGAAGCTGATTGGCTGGTGTCTCCTATAAATACCCCACGACCCCAGCTCATTTATTCACGTCCAGACCTGTCCAAACCAAGTTAAAAACATGAGAGAAAAGTAGAAAAAGAAAGCAAGTGATTCCGAGCTATATCGAGGGTTTTTTGGGTTTTTGAGAGTTTTCGAGGTCAGTTCTCTACTGATTTCGAGTCAGCACCTTGGGAAGGTTCTGTCCAACTGAAGATCAATCAAGGGAAGATCAGTTCAGATGGGAAGTCAACGTGGCTATGGAGAGAGAGATAAAGAAAGGGGTCGATCTAGAGTATGGTCGATTCTGAAGACCGATACTCCACCGAGAAGGCCAGTTCCGTCCAATCGTCGATTATTTACGATTGTGACGCGGAAGCTCTGTCCAATTCAATCCGTCCAAGCCAGTCATATTCTCCTACAATTAAGTGAGGTACTGTCCAAGATTAGTTCAGTTCCATGGGTTCAGATCAGTTGAAGTTCTACTCGATACTGCACCGGGAAGTCGAAGAACTGTCCAGAAGCTAATGGAGGTTCTGTCCGAGTCCAGATCAGCCTATCGAGGCCTTTCAGTTTCTTCATGGTGAAGCCGAGGTTGTGTCCAAGACAAGATCAGTCCAGTCCAGTCCAGTCAAGGCGTCTCTTGGGTTTTGGCTAAGTCCTCTCCGATCAACCAGCTGCTTCTCGCCTAGAACACTGTGAGTTGGTTTTGTGTGAATTCCACTTGGAATTTAGGGTAGATCGAGTACGCATATAGATTAGAATGATCACACTATTGAATGGTAGAGTCCTTAGGGTTATTTTATTTATGGAACTGGATTCAGTTTAGCAAGGGCTAAGCTGAGATAAATGGAATTAAGACTGAGTTGATAACCTGACTAGGACTAAGGTTAGGATGCATCATGTTTTCTATTCTTGTGTGTTGATTTGGTTGAGTGCAGGTTCCCGTTATCTTTAAGGATAGTTTCATAGCAGGAGGCTGGACTATCTGGATAACGGTTTGATTTAATTGATTAGTATTGATTATTATTGCTTAGTTGTTTAGTAGTTAGTACTAAGGGTCTTAGGCCATATAGGCCGGACTACTGGTACTATGGTTAGTCTTGTGGAGTCGTGTCTAGTTAGGATCTGGAACTTTAGCCTTAGGTTAGGTTCTAGATTGAGTTTGTTTTGTTGTGAGTGTGCCGACAGTATGTGCATGACTGTTGGGGTCAAAATCGGTCACGACGGAATCAATGTCTGAAAGTCCGTAAAAATCGGCATAACCGTTTTTACGAAAAGTAATCTTCGTAAAGATATCTTTACGAACAGCCTTGCAGTAAAATATCGTCCAAATCTCAATCGAACCACTAAATACCGATTATCCGAAGGCAACGGACATGTATCCAAATCGGCCGCGGACAAGCTCGAGTATGGAAATCAGACCGCGGACAAGCCAAGCTCGATCGATACGCGGCGACCAAGCATGCACACAGCTCGGTCGCTACGTAGCGACCGAGCTCGAGCCAAGCTCGGTCGCTACGTAGCGACCGAGCGATCGTCCCGCGTAGCGACCGAGCTCGAGCTAAAGCTCGGTCGCTACGTAGCGACCGAGCGATCGTCCCGCTCGGTCGCTACGTAGCGACAGAGCGATCGTCCCGCTCGGTCGCTACGTAGCGACCGAGCTCGAGCCAAAGCTCGGTCGCTACGTAGCGACCGAGCAATCGTCCCGCTCGGTCGCTACGTAGCGACCGAGCTCGAGCCAAAGCTCGGTCGCTACGTAGCGACCGAGCGATCGTCCCGCTCGGTCGCTACGTAGCGACCGAGCACTCGTCCCGCTCGGTCACTACGAAGCGACCGGGCTCGAGCCAAAGTTTGGTCGCTGTGTAGCGATTGAACCTTTCCGAACGTCAATACGACACCAGTTCTTGCATTCTCGTTAAAACCTTCGAATGCTATCTCCCGAAGACCATAGCAAGCTCAGTCCATGTTTCCCGCCATTCTAATTCATCGATCAAACTTCGCGGATTAGAAACCGCGGAAAACTCGTAGTAAACGTGTCGAGTCGGAAGACGGCCCAAAGGGACCTAAAACACGACTCGAGGCCCATCCTACGATTTTCCTAATCAAAAGCCCGTAAACCACAGCCTGGTTTACGCTTGGTCCACAAGGAAGGATAAATGTCAAGTTTCCGCGGATAAATACGGAAGTTTTGAAGATAATTGTGAAGATCGGGAAAAATGGAATATCTCCATTTTTATGCTATGACGGCTTAAGGGCAGAAGAGTAAAAGCGTAAACCGACCTTGGAGCTAGTATATAAGGAGTCCTAGGCGAGGAGCAAGAGGGAGAACTTTTTAGATTCGGAATTCTCTGCACTTAGAAACTTTAGGCTTATTCTCGACAAGTTCGGTTTCTATGACTGGCACTCAATTACTAGACGAACTCGCCCAGGCAGTTCGATCTCTTGTCCAGCTCTATCAATTGAACTACGTTCGGCTTGATCCTCGAAAGGGGTACGTAGGCAGCCTTTAACAAGGTTCAGTCCGAAATCAATCAAAAACCTTTTAGATATCTTTTTCGTCTTTTGTTATCGAGCTGCGACTCAACTAGGTTTGAGCTTTTAGGCTGCTAGAACTAGGTAACTCGCTGATAGCCTTTGCGGCCAAAGCTTTTATGATCTCTTGTAATGATCGCAACGCTCTTACGCAGATTCGAAATAAGATCTACTGTTTTCTCTAAACTCGTGTGTTATCTTTTCACGATTTTCACATATATTTGGTCACTTGTCGTTGGCTCTCGCAGAGATCCGGGACCTCTGGGAAATTAGGGTTTTCCTAGTTTCCTTATTTAAACGGAAATCGACAGTGCGAATTTCGGTTCACACAGTTTGGCGCTAGAAGGAGGGTGGGTTACGGATTACTCTTACTCATGGCCACAAACACTTGATCGAAACGATGTTTGGATATATGAAAGACAAACTCGCAGAACTGACTGCTCCTATGGCCAACGCTTACGCAAACGCCGTAGTTTTCAACAAAATCGAAAACTTAGTCGCGACCTTCCGCCACAGGAAGAGCACTAAAACAAGCTCGCGGTTTCTCCCTGTAAACAAGAAGGGAAACGATAAATCTTATCAAAACCCCGTAAACAAATCTCGATGCGTAAGGGTTTTACCAAAACACGTTTTCCGAAAACATTTCGGAAGGATAAAACTTGTTCTCCCAAAAAAACCGCTGAAAAACCCCTACGTTAATCGCGGAAAAAGGAAACACAACAAAACGATTACACAGCTCGGTCGCTACGTAGCGACCGAGCACGCACACTGCTCGGTCGCTACGTAGCGACCGAGTACGCACACGCTGCTCGGTCGCTACGTAGCGACCGAGCACACACACTGCTCGGTCGCTACGTAGCGACCGAGCACACACGCTGCTCGGTCGCTACGTAGCGACCGAGCACGCACACGCTGCTCGGTCGCTACGTAGCGACCGAGCTCAAGCCAACTCTCCACTCGCTACATAGCGACCTGTAAGGCCTCAGAAAGGTCCTCCTTTGGGTTCTCTTTTGAATCCTCGTCGAAACGCTTTTCGTTTCGTCTCAATCGGAGTTTCCGTTGAGATTTTACGACGAACACAAGTGGGACTCTTCTCGGCTTGCTTCCACTCGCTACGTAGCGACCTGTCAGACTGTCAGTCGCTACGTAGCGACCTGTAAGGCCTCAGAAAGGTCCTTCTTTGGGTTCTCTTTTGAATCCTCGTCGAAACGCTTTTCGTTTCGTCTCAATCGGAGTTTCCGTTGAGATTTTACGACGAAAACAAGTGGGACTCGTCTCGGCTTGCTTCCACTCGCTACGTAGCGACCTGTCAGACTGTCAGTCGCTACGTAGCGACCTGTAAGGCCTCAGAAAGGTCCTCCTTTGGGTTCTCTTTTGAATCCTCGTCGAAACGCTTTTTGTTTCGTCTCAATCGGAGTTTCCGTTGAGATTTTACGACGAACACAAGTGGAACTCTTCTCGGCTTGCTTCCACTCGCTACGTAGCGACCTGTCAGACTGTCAGTCGCTACGTAGCGACCTGTAAGGCCTCAGAAAGGTCCTTCTTTGGGTTCTCTTTTGAATCCTCGTCGAAACACTTTTCGTTTCGTCTCAATCGGAGTTTCCGTTGAGATTTTACGACGAAACCAAGTAGGACGCTTCTCGGCTTGCTTCCATTCGCTACGTAGCGACCTGTCAGACTGTCAGTCGCTACGTAGCGACCTGTAAGTCCTCAAAGGGTTCTTCCTTTGCGTTCTCCTTTGAATCCTCTTCGAAATTCTTTTTGTTTCGTCTCAATCGGAGTTTCCGTTGAGATTTTACGACGAAACCAAGTAGGACGCTTCTCGGCTTGCTTCCATTCGCTACGTAGCGACCTGTCAGACTGTCAGTCGCTACGTAGCGACCTGTAAGTCCTCAAAGGGTTCTTCCTTTGCGTTCTCCTTTGAATCCTCTTCGAAATGCTTTTCGTTTCGTTTCAATCGGAGTTTCCGTTGAGATTTTACGACGAAAACAAGTGGGACTCGTCTCGGCTCCCTTCCACTCGCTATAGCGACCGAGATGACATCCTCACTCGCTATAGCAACCTGTCAGGCCTCAAAGGGGTCCTCCTTTGCGTTCTCCTTTGAATTCTCATCGAAACGCTTTTCTTTTCGTCTCAATCGGAGTTTCCGTTGAGATTTTACGACAAAAACAAGTAAACCTCATCTTAAACTCCTTGGCTTGTTTCTGCTCACCCTACCTCCATCTTTGCGTTCACTTTCGAATCTCGATCGAAACGTCTCTTGTTTCGCCTCGATTGAAGTTACCATTGAGACTTTACGATATAAAAAAAAAAAAAAACCGCAAAGACCTATTTTCTCGCATGGATTCAGATTAATCGTATAAAACGGCAATGGTTAACTTAACACCTTAGCCGCCTTAACTATACGATTACGTTGGACCTTTTTGAAAAAATCGACGTCTTATCTAAGGAGAAGATAACAGTCAAGTTCGGAAGATAAATGTCAAGTTTCAAAGGATAAACACCAATATCGGAAATGGCGAACATACACGAGAATAGGAAACAGAAATGAGCACGCAAAACTGAGAAGGGACAAAACTGCATCTTCGAGAGAACTAAGGTATTTCCGACTTGAAATTTTTGAAATCAGACTTGGAATTTTCGTAGGAAATTACTTTGAGGCTGCCATAGAACTTTAGGGAACGTAAAACCTAGGCGGATAGTCTAGCGAACTAAGTTTTAAGCGATTTTTCCTGTCTCGATATATTGTCCCATAATTGTTCATCCAGATCTTGCAAACCGATCTAAACTCTCCGAAAGTCGAGAAATGATCGCCACGCATATCAAGCTCGCTTCCTAAAGAGAGAAAAAGTTAGAGACATGAACGTCGTCTTAAAACCGATTCGTTTCTGGCAATTTTCTCGGAACCGACATATCCCAAGTCGTCAACGTGGAAACAACCAAATCACAGTCCAAGCGTCGTCTATAAATCGTCCCGAATTATCGATCATTCCAAACATCAGGAGAGGAAACGTACACAACCCTTCAAAGTATCGGTTCAACCGTTTTTCTTTCGTAAAAAAAAGGGGGGAGTAGGTACGTATACTATACTCGTATACTCCCAAACTTCAAAAAACTTCTGCAAATCGTCAAGAATAGGCAAACGACAATCTTAATATTCGTCTAAACGCTAGCAACATATCCAGACGATCATGAACATAATCTCAAAAACTATACATCATTTCTTGTCGCAATCATGCGTACAGAAAACTTGTACCAATATCAAACTGAAACTCGACGATTAGCCAAAGTATTGAAGCCTTTTCCGGCTTCAGAAAGCCAGTTTCGTTTTAAACTTAGCGGCGAGAAATCTTCAATCACCAAAGCATTTCTTTCAGTTTCCGTTGTACCAAGTAAGTCACGGAAAAGTATCGAAAACATTTGCGACGAAGAAAACTCGAGAATATATGTAGCATCGTGCACATTAAAAGGAGCACTTTCCTCCCGATGGTTAGCTAGATCCACTTCTGGTTGACCAATTCGTTCAAGAAACAAATGTGTCATGAGAATCCTCTCGAAAAACCTATGAAAAACGTTCCGCGACTAGATCGTATTGAAATAAACTTCGGTAATACTCCATGGGTAACGCCAAGCAACTTTCACCTAAGATCAAAATCACAGCGGGAACGTTTCTCGTAGAACCCGCAGAAACAATGCTACTTTGACATATGTATACATATCACTGATTTACGACCTTCGTAAAATCGGTTATATGATATGATAAATTATCGTATAGCCCACAATCGGAAATCATATGATAAATTCTTCATAACGAAACTAAGTCCTAACAACCAAACGGTTAACGGAAAATCTAAACTTTTCGAAAATTGACCAAGTTCAATACGCTCCACAATTCACTTTAAGCCCGCAACGTTTTAACCACAATACGCGGCATGTAAGGAAAAATTCGTAACAAAGCTTCTAGAGCTATACGAAACATCCTAAAAAATGCACGAAATACATCTCGGAAGGCCAACTCTTCACAAAGCACCATGAAGGAAAACACTTGTTCCCATGGACAAATTTACACGACACCTCAGTCATAATTCCTCGATCGCAAACAAAACTATTAGCATCCGAGCAGGAACAACAATTTTTGGCTGCGAACATTCTTAGTCAAACCAGAATGTTTCTCAAACACAGGGCTAATACTAAACCCTCGCAACATCGCGAAATATCTTCAAAGCCCGCGAACATTTCAAGCACGAAACGTGGCATACGAAAGAATAACAAATCTTCAGCATCGCGAGACGTCGCGGACGCCTGAAGATTAGTTCTTCGACGAAATTTCCTTCCTCGATAAAAACACCTTCATGGAAGACCAGACAGTCATACGCACTAACATCTTCTCAAAACATATTCTTCGCGAAGACTCAAAATAGTAATTTTTACCATTAAGTTTGTTGCTGATCACAACAAACTCTTAACGTCCTAAACAGACTTAGCCATCTCGTAGAAGATGACTCTCTTACATCCGACACAAGGATAATAGCGCTATAAAAGAAATCCGAAATTTTGGTCCAGCACTTCCGGTCTCCGGAGAGATGCTCGATTCCAACCATACAAGTCGTATAAGCCGAGAACCTATCGCGGACTTTAAATCGGTATGGAATCAGGATGAAACTGAAACGGGATACGTAAGTCGAATTAGTCATCGCACCCTCTAAAACCAGGAGTAAACCTAGGTCTTGCCCTAAACCCAGCGCACTGGTCTCTAACATCTCTAGGCATAGTATCAAACACCCTGATACGAGATCCCAAAATTTGTCTCTTTGCCAATATTCGAACGTCTTCAGAAAATCCCGCAAGTTTACACACTGCGGAAAACTCTCGAAACAGATTATGGATATGGCAATTCACACAGAGTTAGATTACGAGACGACAACTCGTAGTCTTCCCTCTACACCCATACAAAATGCCATCGGCAGCAACACGCCTTATAACCGCTACATAAAAACTAGACCATAAAGGTCCTACTGGAAAACTAGTCATAAGAACCTTAACTCCAAGATGAACTACGAAAGGCTTGATCCCTTCAACAAGGGTACGTAGGCAGCCGTCATAAGGCGCAGCCCCAATCTTATCGCGTTTTCTACTTTTAGGAGAGCGAGAAGATCACTTACCACAGACCTTTTCAACCATTAATTCCGCCTAACTCACCTAACTTGCCTAACTTGCCAAGCCACTCGCTAGAACCTCACGCTAGAAGCTCACGATTCTAACGAGCTGGGGGGCTAACTGTTGGGGTCAAAATCGGTCACGACGGAATCAATGTCTGAAAGTCCGTAAAAATCAGCATAACCGTTTTTACGAAAAGTAATCTTCGTAAAGATATCTTTACGAACAGCCTTGCAGTAAAATATCGTCCAAATCTCAATCGAACCACTAAATACCGATTGTCCGAAGGCAACGGACATGTATCCAAATCGGCCGCGGACAAGCTCGAGTATGGAAATCAGACCGCGGACAAGCCAAGCTCGATCGATACGCGGCGACCAAGCATGCACACAGCTCGGTCGCTACGTAGCGACCGAGCTCGAGCCAAGCTCGGTCGCTACGTAGCGACCGAGAATCCGTCTCGCTCGGTCGCTACGTAGCGACCGAGCATCCGTCTCGCTCGGTCGCTACGTAGCGACCGAGCGATCGTCCCGCTCGGTCGCTACGTAGCGACCGAGCAATCGTCCCGCTCGGTCGCTACGTAGCGACCGAGCTCAGCCAAGCTCGGTCGCTACGTAGCGACCGAGCGCTCGTCCCGCTCGGTCGCTACGAAGCGACATGGCTCGAGCCAAAGTTTGGTCGCTGTGTAGCGATTGAACCTTTCCGAACGTCAATACGACACCAGTTCTTGCATTCTCGTCAAAACCTTCGAATGCTATCTCCCGAAGACCGTAGCAAGCTCAGTCCATGTTTCCCGCCATTCTAATTCATCGATCAAACTTCGCGGATTAGAAACCGCGGAAAACTCGTAGTAAACGTGTCGAGTCGGAAGACGGCCCAAAGGAACCTAAAACACGACTCGAGGCCCATCCTACGATTTTCCTAATCAAAAGCCCGTAAACCACAGCCTGGTTTACGCTTGGTCCACAAGGAAGGATAAATGTCAAGTTTCCGCGGATAAATACGGAAGTTTTGAAGATAATTGTGAAGATCGGGAAAAATGGAATATCTCCATTTTTATGCTATGACGGCTTAAGGGCAGAAGAGTAAAAGCGTAAACTGACCTTGGAGCTAGTATATAAGGAGTCCTAGGCGAGGAGCAAGAGCGTCCTTTTTAGTTGAGGAATCTGTACAAGGATGGTATCTATCAAAACGACAAGATAGTATCATGGGCAATGAATGTGTTATGACAGAGAAAAAGTAGGAGAATGACTAAGTGATCATTCAACTGATGAGATATGAAGACGATTGTGGAGGCCTTGAAGAGGACGCTCAAGGAACCGTGGTGGACAGAGTAAAGAAGTTATGGAGAATGTTGTGAAGACGAGCAATTTCACAGCTAAGAATTCGAGGACGAATTCTATTAAGGGGGGGGGGGGAGAATGTAGAAACCCATTAAAAAAAAAAAAAAAAAAAAAAAAGAGAGAATGGTTGAGTATCTTTGTGGTGGTCGAGTCGCGGGCGATATGGGTCGATCGAGAAGTTTTGAAGTACGAAGTGGGCGAAGAAGTGATCGTGAGTTAACTATGGGTCGAATAAGTTGCTCGACCATAGTTAGAAGATGTCTTAGATTAATGAGACAGACGTTTTCGAAGCATAACATTTTTGGAAGCACGACGGTTTAGAAGCTCGACGTTTTGGAAGAATGACGTTTCTTCAGCATGAAGTTTTCCGCAAAACTTCGTATCAGCGGAATATTATTTCGAAGACATTGGAAACATGATGGGAATTAAGCAGGACGGGAAGCAAGCACGACGGGATTGAAGCACGACGGGAAAACCCGAAGTTGGGCGAAAACCCTAATTTCGGTATTACGAAATTCTTTGAGGAAGCCGGAGGCTCGAGAAATATTTTTAAAGGATATCAGACATCATCTGGAGTTTATTAAAAATATTAAACTCATCTGAATGGGAGAAGCAAAATATTCAAGATTAATCGCGGGTCAGAAATTTACGGGAAGGACCGAAATCAGGCCAATGGACCGAGAAGCTCGAGGTGACTCGTTGCAAGGGTTCAGAACGTGTTGTCAACCATCCAGCAAGCTCAGTGTCTACAGAAGCTCGAGGTGTCACCGTGCATGGAAGCTGCACATGCAGCTTGACATGTAGAAGCACGAGGTGGATCGGCCAAGCACGAGATGTCGCGACGCATGCAACTGAAGCATGCTGATCGACATGTGTGAGGATGTGTGGCGCCTTGCATGAGCTCCAGTCATGCAGCCTGACATCTGGGAGGAGTGGTGGCGTCCTGCATGTTTCCTGGACATGCAGCCAGCCATGTGGAGCACGAGGTGGATCGGCCAAGCACGAGATGTCGCGACGCATGCAACCGAAGCATGCTGATCGACATGTGTGAGGATGTGTGGCGCCTTGCATGAGCTCTAGTCATGCAGCCTGACATCTGGGAGGAGTTGTGGCGTCCTGCATGTGTCCTGGACATGCGGCCAGCCATGTGGAGCACGAGGTGCCGCCGTGCATGCGTCCGGAGCCATGCGGAGCGACACACAGGCTGCCACCAACCTGAAGCTGATTGGCTGGTGTCTCCTATAAATACCCCACGACCCCAGCTCATTTATTCACATCCAGACCTGTCCAAACCAAGTTAAAAACATGAGAGAAAAGTAGAAAAAGAAAGCAAGTGATTCCGAGCTATATCGAGGGTTTTTGAGGGTTTTTGAGAGTTTTCGAGGTCAGTTCTCTACTGATTTCGAGTCAGTACCTTGGGAAGGTTCTGTCCAACTGAAGATCAATCAAGGGAAGATCAGTTCAGATGGGAAGTCAACGTGGCTATGGAGAGAGAGATAAAGAAAGGGGTCGATCTAGAGTATGGTCGATTCTGAAGACCGATACTCCACCGAGAAGGCCAGTTCCGTCCAATCGTCGATTATTTACGATTGTGACGCGGAAGCTCTGTCCAATTCAATCCGTCCAAGCCAATCATATTCTCCTACAATTAAGTGAGGTACTGTCCAAGATTAGTTCAGTTCCATGGGTTCAGATCAGTTGAAGTTCTACTCGATACTGCACCGGGAAGTCGAAGAACTGTCCAGAAGCTAATGGAGGTTCTGTCCGAGTCCAGATCAGCCTATCGAGGCCTTTCAGTTTCTTCATGGTGAAGCCGAGGTTGTGTCCAAGACAAGATCAGTCCAGTCCAGTCCAGTCAAGGCGTCTCTTGGGTTTTGGCTAAGTCCTCTCCGATCAACCAGCTGCTTCTCGCCTAGAACACTGTGAGTTGGTTTTGTGTGAATTCCACTTGGAATTTAGGGTAGATCGAGTATGCATATAGATTAGAATGATCACACTATTGAATGGTAGAGTCCTTAGGGTTATTTTATTTATGGAACCGGATTCAGTTTAGCAAGGGCTAAGCTGAGATAAATGGAATTAAGACTGAGTTGATAACCTGACTAGGACTAAGGTTAGGATGCATCATGTTTTCTATTCTTGTGTGTTGATTTGGTTGAGTGCAGGTTCCCGTTATCTTTAAGGATATTTTCATAGCAGGAGGCTGGACTATCTGGATAACGGTTTGATTTAATTGATTAGTATTGATTATTATTGCTTAGTTGTTTAGTAGTTAGTACTAAGGGTCTTAGGCCATATAGGCCGGACTACTGGTACTATGGTTAGTCTTGTGGAGTCGTGTCTAGTTAGGATCTGGAACTTTAGCCTTAGGTTAGGTTCTAGATTGAGTTTGTTTTGTTGTGAGTGTGCCGACAGTATGTGCATGACCCGCCCATACTAGGCTTGTGTAGGGGTGATTAGTGTTTCCTCGGCCTCGTACCCAGCGGGTTCAAGGAAACCCCTTATTCGCTGGATCGGGAAGACTCAGACGAACGGTGTCATGTACTATGGCTGAGTATTACACGATGGTGTAATGTGGCAGTGACCCGAAGGACTGTGGGCTGTCGCGCGGTGACCCGAAGGACTGTGGGCCGCGGTCGGTTGAAAGTTCCTTCTTCTGGCCTTTGTGGTAGGGAGATAGGATATTGCCGATAGAGAGGAGGAACACGATGTCACCAGGGCCCAGGTTAGAGTGTTGTGTTAGAGTGTCGTAGAGGGTTATGGAACCCTCGAGTTAGTGTAGCACCGATATACGGTGTTATGAGTTAGATCGAGTCGTAGTTACTCATAGTCTTATTATTGTGATTGTGTTTGTGGTTGATTGATTTGCTTGCAGGTTCTGACGTTAAGTCTAAGTCTGGTTTAGGTACCGGATTAGGCTTGATGTGTATTTCGTTAGTGTAGGCCTGACGTTGGCCTGTATGTGTTTGAGTGATTGCTTGTGAAGGGTGGTGGATATTAAAGCTATGCGGTATCATTGGTTGGCCGATCATGTTCTTGTTTGATTGTTGGTCGATCGATTAATGATACTTGTATAGTCTAAGTGTCTAACACTACATGAGTATTGAACTCAGGCGTATATATGGTTAACTAGGGATTGCTTGTTGACTTGTTTTAATGCAGGTTCCCGTTACTTGAAGCTAGATCATGGCAAGAGGCCAAGTCTAACTTAGTAACGGTTTGCTTAGCCTAAGCTTTTATTGCATGCTAGGGCTAGATTGATTGTTATTTTGGGTTGTCTGGGTAGAGTCTAGGTTGCGGGTAGAGGCCGCCAGCTCACTGAGTAATACTAGATTACTCATCCAACTCCGTTGTCCTTTTTGCAGGTCGCTTTAGGTAAGGATGATCGGATAGCTTCGTGCTGGACGTTAGGACCGCCGGTGTAGATTTTCATGCCTTTTGTAAACGGTATTGTGAATTGTGTTATGTTGACTCGATTTGGCATTAGGCCGGGCCCAGTCTTGAATTATTCAATGTAAGAATATTTCTTGAATCAATAAAAGTAATTATTTTATATGCGCTTCATGAGTACTCTGATATTTGACTAGTCCGGTCTAACACAACGTTAGGTCGAGGTACGGGTTGAAAAGCCTTAGGCCTTGATCTAACGGAAAACGCCAACTCTAGGTACGGGTTGCAAAGCCTTATGCCTTGACGCAGCGGGACGAGTTAGTGGATGAACTGGTCAAGGTCGTGGAGTAAAGTTTGTGACTCGGACCGGATTGTCCCTAGCCCGTCACGTAGCGCTTCCGGACCATGGTGTTGGGTTGGACGGTCAGTCATGTTCTTGTTTGATTGTTGGCTGGCCGGTTGGCCTTTCATCTCCAACCCTTGGTGTGGGTCGTCCGTCGGTCATTTTCTTGTTTGATTGTTGTCCGGTGGGTCGACCTATGCTTAGGACGGTTCGGGGGTGTTACAGGAAGGGCCAGCGTGCTGAGTCCAAGGACCAGCGTGCTGAGTCCAAGGACCAGCGTGCTGATATGTGTACTGATGGACAGCCATGGACGTCCTATTTGTGCTGACTGACACACACAGACACACACGGACAGCCACAGACGTCCTGTGTGTGCTGGCGGACACCCACGAACGTCCTGTGTGTGCTGACAGACATCAACGAACACCAACGTGCTGACGGGCACACACGGACACAAACGAACACACACGGACAGCCACGGACGTCATGTGTGTGCTGGCGGACACCCACGGATGTCCTGTGTGTACTGAACAGACAGCCCACATGGGCCAAAATCTGCCGAACTGTCCACGGGAAGGGTCAGCGTGCTTAGTCCAAGGACCAACGTGCTGATATGTGTACTGATGGACAGCCACGGACGTCCTGTGTGTGCTGACAGGAACACACGGACACACACAAACACACACGGATAGCCACAGATGCCTTGTGTGTGCTGGCGGACACCCACGGACATCCTGTGTGTACTGAACATACAGCCCACGTGGGCCAAAATCACCTAAACAGTCCACAGGAAGGGTCAGCGTGCTGAGTCCAAGGACCAACGTGCTGATATGTGTACTGATGGACAACCACGGACGTCCTGTGTGTGCTGAGGGACACCAACGGACGTCCTGTATATGCTGACGGACACCCACGGACGTCCTGTGTGTACTGAACAAACAGCCCACGTGGGCCAAAATCACCCGAACAGTCCACGGGAAAGGCCTGCATGCTGAGTCCAAGGACCAGCTTGCTGATATGTGTACTGATGGACAGCAACAGACGTCCTGTGTGTGCTGACGGACACACACAGACACACACAGGCAGCCACGGATGTCCTTTGTGTGCTGGCTGACACCCACGGACGTCCTGTGTGTACTGAACATACAGCCCACGTGGGCCAAAATCACCCGAACAGTCCACGGGAAGGGTCAGCGTGCTGAGTGCAAGGACCAGCGTGCTGAGTCCAAGGACCAGAGTGCTGATATGTGTACTGATGGACAGCCACAGATGTCCTGTGTGTGCTGACGGACACACACGGACACACACGGACACATACGGACACACACGGTCAGCCACGGACGTCCTGTGTGTGCTGGCGGACATCCACGGATGTCCTGTGTGTACTGAATAGACAGCCCACGTGGGCCAAAATCCGCTGAACAGTCCACGGGAAGCGTCAGCGTCCTGAGTCCAAGGACCAACGTGCTGATATCTGTACTGATGGACAGCCACGGACGTCCTGTGTGTGCTGACAGGCACACACGGACACACATGGATAGCCACAGATGTCTTGTGTGTGCTGGCGGACACCCACGGACATCCTGTGTGTACTGAACATACAGCCCACGTGGGCCAAAATCACCCGAACAGTCCACAGGAAGGGTCAGCGTGCTGAGTCCAAGGACCAACGTGCTGATATGTGTACTGATGGACAGCCACAGACGTCCTGTGTGTGCTGACGGACACACACAGACACACACAGGCAGCCACAGATGTCCTTTGTGTGGTGGCGGACACCCACGGACGTCATGTGTGTACTGAACATACAGCCCACGTGGGCCAAAATCACCCGAACAGTCCACGGGAAGGGTCAGCATTCTGAGTCCAAGGACCAACGTACTGATGGACAGCCACAGACGTCCTGTGTGTGCAGACGGACACACACGTATAGCCACGGACGTCCTGTGTGTGCTGGCGGACACCCACGGATGTCCTGTGTGTACTGAATAGACAGCCAACGTGGGCCAAAATCACCCGAACAGTCCACGGGAAGGGTCAGCGTGCTGAGTCCAAGGACCAGTGTGCTGAGTCCAAGGACCAGAGTGCTGATATGTATACTGATGGACAGCCACGGACGTTCTGTGTGTGCTGACGGACACACACAGACACACACGTACACATACGGACACACACGGACAGCCACGGACGTCCTGTGTGTGCTGGCGGACACCCACGGATGTCCTGTGTGTACTGAACAAACAGCCCACGTGGGCCAAAATCCACCGAACTGTCCACGGGAAGGGTCAGCGTGCTGAGTCCAAGGACCAACGTACTGATTTGTGTACTGATGGACAGCCACGGACGTCCTGAGTGTGCTGACGGGCACACACGGACACACACGAACACAAACGGAAAGCCACAGATGTCTTGTGTGTGCTGGCGGACACCCACGGACGTCCTGTGTGTACTGAGCAGGCAGCCCACGTGGGCCAAAATCACCTGAACAGTCCACGGGAAGGGCCAGCGTGCTGAGTCCAAGGACCAGCGTGCTGATATGTGTACTGATGGACAGCCATGGACGTCCTGTTTGTGCTGACGGACACACACAGACACACACGGACAGCCACGAACGTCTTGTGTGTGCTGGCGGACACCCACGAACGTCCTGTGTGTGCTGACAGACATCAACGAACACCAACGTGCTGACGGGCACACCCGGACACACACGAACACACACGGACAGCCACAGACGTCATGTGTGTGCTGGCGGACACCCACGGATGTCCTGTGTGTACTGAACAGACCGCCCACATGGGCCAAAATCCGCTGAACTGTCCACGGGAAGGGTCAGCGTGTTAGTCCAAGGACCAACGTGCTGATATGTGTACTGATGGACAGCCACGGACGTCCTGTGTGTGCTGACAGGCCCACACGGACTCACACAAACACACACGGATAGCCACAGATGTCTTGTGTGTGCTGGCGGACACCCACGGACATCCTGTGTGTACTGAACATACAGCCCACGTGGGCCAAAATCACCCGAACAGTCCACAGGAAGGGTCAGCGTGCTGAGTCCAAGGACCAACGTGCTGATATGTGTACTGATGGACAACCACGGACGTCCTGTGTGTGCTGAGGGACACCAACGGACGTCCTGTATATGCTGACGGACACCCACAGACGTCCTGTGTGTACTGAACAAACAGCCCACGTGGGCCAAAATCACCCGAACAGTCCACGGGAAGGGCCTGCATGCTGAGTCCAAGGACCAGCTTGCTGATATGTGTACTGATGGACAGCCACAGACGTCCTGTGTGTGCTGACGGACACACACAGACACACACAGGCAGCCACGGATGTCCTTTGTGTGCTGGCTGACACCCACGGACGTCCTGTGTGTACTGAACATACAGCCCACGTGGGCCAAAATCACCGAACAGTCCACGGGAAGGGTCAGCATGCTGAGTCCAAGGTCCAGCGCGCTGAGTCCAAGGACCAGAGTGCTGATATGTGTACTGATGGACAGCCACAGACGTCCTGTGTGTGCTGACGGACACACACGGACACACACGGACACATACGGACACACACGGACAGCCACGGACGTCCTGTGTGTGCTGGCGGACATCCACGGATGTCCTGTGTGTACTGAATAGACAGCCCACGTGGGCCAAAATCCGCTGAACAGTCCACGGGAAGGGTCAGCGTCCTGATTCCAAGGACCAACGTGCTGATATGTGTACTGATGGACAGCCACGGACGTCCTGTGTGTGCTGTCGGGCACACATGGACACACACGAACACACACGGACAGCCACAAATGTCTTGTGTGTGCCAGCGGATTCCCACGGACGTCCTGTGTGTACTGAACAGACAGCCCACGGGAAGGGCCAGCGTGCTGAGTCCAAGGACCAGCGTGCTGAGTCCAAGGACCAGCGTGCTGAGTCCAAGGACCAGCGTGCTGAATCCAAGGACCAGCGTGCTGATATGTATACTGATGGACAGCCACGAACGTCCTGTGTGTGCTGACGGACACACACGGACAGCCACGGACGTCCTGTGTGTGCTGACGGAGACCAACGGACGTCATGTGTATTCTGACGGACACCCACGGACGTCCTTTGTGTACTGAACAAACAGGCCACGTTGGCCAAAATCACCCGAACAGTCCACGGGAAGGGCCAGCATGCTGAGTCCAATGACCAGCGTGCTGATATGTATACTGACGGACAGCCACGGACGTCCTGTGTCTGCTGACGGACACACACGGACACACACGGACGTCCTTTGTGTGCTGGCGGACACCCACGGACGTCCTGTGTGTACTGAACATACAGCCCACGTGGGCGAAAATCACCCGAACAGTCCACGGGAAGGGTCAGCGTGCTGAGTCCTAGGACCAACGTGCTGATATGTGTACTGATGGACAGCCATGGACGTCCTGTGTGTGCTGACGGACACACACAGACACACACGGATAGCCACGGATGTCCTGTGTGTGCGGGCGGACACCCACGTACGTCCTGTGTGTACTGAACAGACAGCCCACGTGGGCCAAAATCACCCGAACAGTCCACGGGAAGGGTCAGCGTGCTGAGTCCAAGACCCAGAGTGCTGATATGTGTACTGATGGACAACCACGGACGTCCGGTGTGTGCTGAGGGACACCAACGGACGTCCTGTGTATGCTGACAGACACCCACGGACGTCCTGTGTGTACTCAACAAACAGCCCACGTGGGCCAAAATCACCCGAACAGTCCACGGGAAGGGTCAGCGTGCTGAGTCCAAGGACCAGCATGCTGAGTCCAAGGACCAGTGTACTGATGGACAGCCACATACGTCTTGTGTGTGCTGACGGACACACACGGACACATACCGACACACACGGACAGCCACGGACATCCTGTGTGTGCTGGCGGACATCCACGGATGTCCTGTGTGTACTGAATAGACAGCCCACGTGGGCCAAAATCCGCTGAACAGTCCACGGGAAGGGTCAGCGTCCTGAGTCCAAGGACCAACGTGCCGATATGTGTACTGATGGACAGCCACGGACGTCCTGTGTGTGCTGTCGGGCACACACGGACACACACGAACACACACGGACAGCCACAAATGTCTTGTGTGTGCCGGCGGATACCCACGGACGTCCTGTGTGTACTGAACAGACAGCCCACGTGGGCCAAAATCAACCGAACAGTCCACGGGAAGGGCCAGCGTGCTGAGTCCAAGGACCAGCGTGCTGAGTCCAAGGACCAGTGTGCTGAATCCAAGGACCAGCGTGCTGATATGTGTACTGATGGACAGCCACGAACGTCCTGTGTGTGCTGACGGACACACACGGACAGCCACGGACGTCCTGTGTGTGCTGACGGACACCAACAGACGTCATGTGTATTCTGACGGACACCCACGGACGTCCTTTGTGTACTGAACAAACAGGCCACGTTGGCCAAAATCACCCGAACAGTCCACGGGAAGGGCCAGCATGCTGAGTCCAATGACCAGCGTGCTGATATGTATACTGACGGACAGCCACGAACGTCCTGTGTCTGCTGACGGACACACACGGACACACACGGACAGCCACGGACGCCCTTTGTGTGCTGGCGGACACCCACAGACGTCCTATGTGTACTGAACATACAGCCCACGTGGGCGAAAATCACCCGAACAGTCCACGGGAACGGTCAGCGTGCTGAGTCCTAGGACCAACGTGCTGATATGTGTACTGATGGACAGCCATGGATGACCTGTGTGTGCTGACGGACACACACAGACACACACGGATAGCCACAGACGTCCTGTGTGTGCGGGCGGACACCCACGGACGTCCTGTGTGTACTGAAAAGACAGCCCACGTGGGCCAAAATCACCCGAACAGTCCACGGGAAGGGTCAGCGCGCTGAGTACAAGACCCAGAGTGCTGATATGTGTACTGATGGACAACCACGGACGTCCTGTGTGTGCTGAGGGACACCAACGGACGTCCTGTGTATGCTGACGGACACCCACGGATGTCCTGTGTGTTGTAGGCACGGGTCGGAGGGTCGGACGGACGGACGGACGGACGGACGGATGGCCGTTCCGCGGTTCAGTCTTGCCTCGGACGGATGGTACTGGCCAGCTCGTCTCTTGCTTGTGGTCGAACCTGAAACAGATAGGAACTTTTAGTGAGTTTTCAACAGGATGTAGAACAGAAACAAGTTATGATTCTTTTGGGTTTTTATGGAATTGGTAGAATGAAATCTAAAACAAAAGATAGAGAAGAGAGTAGATTGGCGGATGGGATCTGCTGCTGGACGTATGTCTCTCTCAGCAAGATGCCTAGGTCGGTTAAGAAGATAGATATGGATCCGGCTCTTGTTGGACGTATTTCTCTCTCAAGATTCGGACAAGGAATGGAATGGATCGAAGGACGCCACAAAGAACAATGGATCGGCTCTTTGATATGTCACACGGCTGCTCTCAATGTTTCACACAACTGAAAGACTTAGGGTTTCGTTGCTAAAGCAAAAACGATTTCATAAAAGACTTGGCCGAAAAGTTGGCAACTACAAGGGTTTAAATAGATGTTCCTTACTGGACTTTAAATATAAAAAAAAAAGGCCTAGACAAATGGCCAAAGTCTTAACCGAAATAAAATAAAGAAAACAATAGACCGGTCGCGGTTTGAGATGTCCGGATCAGAACTCATAGTATGCTTGCTTGTTGCCTCATTAAAACCTTTCGGGAAAACCCAGTGGGACAAAACCTCGATAAGGAAAAAGAGTACAACACATACTACTCCTTCTGATGGTCGGCTATATCTCTGAACCGGAAGCAAGTTGGTTGGATGGATTGAGTATGAAGGTGGAAATGGTCAGGCCGGCTTCATTCTGGCCGATGGAGGAGAACTGGCTCGAATGGACAGGGTCTGGAACCTCTAGTGGTTCACCGGTGTCTTCCAGCTTCAAGTCAGACAACTCCTGGATCAATAGTTGCTTGAACCCGGTTTGTTCTTGTGCAAGCAGCTCCTGGACAGCTTTGGCAAATCCAGCTCTTATAACTCTTGAACCGGACCTTGTGGTAGCACCTTTGCGGATAATGGGAACCTCAGTCGTGGGTACTACAACACTGTGTGTACTCAACAAACAGCCCACGTGGGCCAAAATCACCCGAACAGTCTGCGGGAAGGGTCTGCGTGCTGAGTCCAAGGACCAGCGTGCTGATATGTGTACTGATGGACAGCCACAGACGTCCTGTGTGTGCTGACGGACACACACGGACACACACAGGCAGCCACGGATGTTCTTTGTGTGCTGGCTGACACCCACGGACGTCCTGTGTGTACTGAACATACAGCCCACGTAGCCAAAATCACCCGAACAGTCCACGGGAAGGGTCAGCGTGCTGAGTCCAAGGACCAGCGTGCTGAGTCCAAGGACCAGCGTGCTGAGTCCAAGGACCAGAGTGCTGATATGTGTACTGATGGAGAGCCACAGACGTCCTGTGTGTGTGCTGACGGACACACACGGACACATACGGACACACACGGACAGCCACAGACGTCCTGTGTGTGCTGGCGGACACCCACGGATGTCCTGTGTGTACTGAATAGACAGCCCACGTGGGCCAAAATCCGCCGAACATTCCACGGGAAGGGTCAGCGTCCTGAGTCCAACGACCAACGTGCTGATATGTGTACTGATGGACAGCCACGGACATCCTGTGTGTGCTGTCGGGCACACACGGACACACACGAACACACACGGACAGCCACAGATGTCTTGTGTGTGCTGGCGGATACCCACGGACGTCCTGTGTGTACTGAACAGACAGCCCACGTTGGCGAAAATCACCCGAACAGTCCACGAGAAGGGCCAGCGTGCTGAGTCCAAGGCCCAGCATGCTGAGTCCAAGGACCAGCGTGCTGAATCCAAGGACCAGCGTGCTGATATGTGTACTGATGGACAGCCACGAACGTCATGTGTGTGCTGACGGACACACACAGACGGCCACAGACGTCCTGTGTGTGCTTACGGACACCAACGGACGTCATGTGTATTCTGACGGACACCCACGGACGTCCTTTGTGTACTGAGAAAACAGCCCACGTTGGCCAAAATCACCCGAACAGTCCACGGGAAGGGCCAGCGTGCTGAGTCCAAGGACCAGCGTGCTGATATGTGTACTGATGGACAGCCACGGACGTCCTGTGTGTGATGACGGACACACACGGACAGCCACAGACATCCTTTGTGTGCTGGCGGACACCCACGGACGTCCTGTGTGTACTGAACATACAGCCCACGTGGGCGAAAATCACCCGAACAGTCCACGGGAAGGGTCAGCGTGCTGAGTCCTAGGACCACCGTGCTGATATGTGTACTGATGCACAGCCAAAGACGTTTTTTGTGTTCTTACGGACACACACGGACACACACTGACAGCCACGGACGTCCTGTGTGTGCCGGCGGACACCCACGGACGTCCTGTGTCTACTGAACATACAGCCCACGTGGGCCAAAATCACCCGAACAGTCCATGGGAAGGGTCAGCGTGATGAGTCCTAGGACCAACGTGCTGATATGTGTACTGATGGACAGCCATGGACGTCATGTGTGAGCTAACGGACACACACGGACACACACGGATCGCCACGGACGTCCTGTGTGTGCTGGCGGACACCCACGGACGTCCTGTGTGTACTGAACAAACAGCCCACGTGGGCCAAAATCACCCGAACAGTCCACGGGAAGGGTCAGCGTGCTGAGTCCAAGGACCAGAGTGCTGATATGCTTACTGATTGACAGCCACGGACGTCATGTGTGTGCTGACGGGCACACACGGACACACACAGATACACACGGACAGCAACAGATGTCCTGTGTGTGCTGGTGGACACCCACGGACGTCCTTTGTGTACTGAACAGACAGCCCACGTGGGCCAAAATCATCCGAACAGTCCACGGGAAGGGTCAGCGTGCTGAGTTCAAGGACCAACGTGCTGATATGTGTACTGATGGACAGCCACAGACGTCTTGTGTGTGCTGACGGACATACACGACACACACAGACAGCCACAGACGTCCTGTGTGTGCTGGCGGACACCCACGGACGTCCTGTGTGTACTGAACATACAGCCCACCTGGGCGAAAATCACCCGAACAGTCCACGGGAAGGGTCAGCGTGCTGAGTCCTAGGACCAACGTGCTGATATGTGTACTGATGGACAGCCATGGACGTCATGTGTGTGCTGACGGACACACACAGACACACACGGATAGCCACGGATGTCCTGTGTGTGCGGGCGGACACCCACGTACGTCCTGTGTGTACCGAACAGACAGCCCACGTGGGCCAAAATCACCCGAACAGTCTACGGGAAGGGTCAGCGTGCTGAGTCCAAGACCCAGAGTGCTGATATGTGTACTGATGGACAACCACAGACGTCTGGTGTGTGCTGAGGGACACCAACGGACATCCTGTGTATGCTGACAGACACCCACGGACGTCCTGTGTGTACTCAACAAACAGCCCACGTGGGCCAAAATCACCCGAACAGTCCACGGGAAGGGTCAGCGTGCTGAGTCCAAGGACCAGCATGCTGAGTTCAAGGACCAGAGTGCTGATATGTGTACTGATGGACAGCCACAGACGTCTTGTGTGTGCTGACGGACACACACGGACACATACCGACACACACGGACAGCCACAGACGTCCTGTGTGTGCTGGCGGACATCCACGGATGTCCTGTGTGTACTGACAAACGTCTTGTGTGTGCTGACGGACACACACGGACACACACGGACACATACCGACACACACGGACAGCCACGGACGTCCTGTGTGTGCTGGCGGACATCCACGGATGTCCTGTGTGTACTGAATAGACAGCCCACGTGGGCCAAAATCTGCTGAACAGTCCACGGGAAGGGTCAGCGTCCTGAGTCCAAGGACCAACGTGCCGATATGTGTACTGATGGACAGCCACGGACGTCCTGTGTGTGCTGTCGGGCACACACGGACACACAAGAACACACACGGACAGCCACAAATGTCTTGTGTGTGCCGGTGGATACCCACGGACGTCCTGTGTGTACTGAACAGACAGCCCACGTGGGCCAAAATCAACCGAACAGTCCACGGGAAGGGCCAGCGTGCTGAGTCCAAGGACCAGCGTGCTGAGTCCAAGGACCAGCGTGCTGAATCCAAGGACCAGCGTGCTGATATGTGTACTGATGGACAGCCACGAACGTCCTGTGTGTGCTGACGGACACACACGGACAGCCACAGATGTCATGTGTGTGCTGACGGACACCAACAGACGTCATGTGTATTCTGACGGACACCCACGGACGTCCTTTGTGTACTGAACAAACAGGCCACGATGGCCAAAATCACCCGAACAGTCCACGGGAAGGGCCAGCATGCTGAGTCAAATGACCAGCGTGCTGATATGTATACTGACGGACAGCCACGAACGTCCTGTGTCTGCTGACGGACACACACGGACACACACGGACAGCCACGGACGCCCTTTGTGTGCTGGCGGACATCCACAAACGTCCTATGTGTACTGAACATACAGCCCACGTGGGCGAAAATCACCCGAACAGTCCACGGGAAGGGTCAGCGTGCTGAGTCCTAGGACCAACGTGCTGATATGTGTACTGATGGACAGCCATGGACGACCTGTGTGTGCTGACGGACACACACAGACACACACGGATAGCCACAGACGTCCTGTGTGTGCGGGCGGACACCCACGGACGTCCTGTGTGTACTGAAAAGACAGCCCACGTGGGCCAAAATCACCCGAACAGTCCACGGGAAGGGTCAGCGCGCTGAGTACAAGACCCAGAGTGCTGATATGTGTACTGATGGACAACCACGAACGTCCTGTGTGTGCTGAGGGACACCAACGGACGTCCTGTGTATGCTGACGGACACCCACGGACGTCCTTTGTGTACTCAACAAACAGCCCACGTGGGCCAAAATCACCCGAACAGTCTGCGGGGAAGGGTCTGCGTGCTGAGTCCAAGGACCAGCGTGCTGATATGTGTACTGATGGACAGCCACAGACGTCCTGTGTGTGCTGACGGACACACACAGACACACACAGGCAGCCACGGATGTTCTTTGTGTGCTGGCTGACACCCACGGACGTTCTGTGTGTACTGAACATACAGCCCACGTGGGCCAAAATCACCCGAACAGTCCACGGGAAGGGTCAGCGTGCTGAGTCCAAGGACCAGCGTGCTGAGTCCAAGGACCAGCGTGCTGAGTCCAAGGACCAGCGTGCTTAGTCCAAGGACCAGAGTGCTGATATGTGTACTGATGGACAGCCACAGACGTCCTGTGTGTGCTGACAGACACACACGGACACATACGGACACACACGGACAGCCACAGACGTCCTGTGTGTGCTGGCGGACACCCACGGATGTCCTGTGTGTACTGAATAGACAGCCCACGTGGGCCAAAATCCGCCGAACATTCCACGGGAAGGGTCAGCGTCCTGAGTCCAAGGACCAACGTGCTGATATGTGTACTGATGGACAGCCACGGACGTCCTGTGTGTGCTGTCGGGCACACACGGACACACACGAACACACACGGACAGCCACAGATGTCTTGTGTGTGCTGGCGGATACCCACGGACGTCCTGTGTGTACTGAACAGACAGCCCACGTTGGCGAAAATCACCCGAACAGTCCACGGGAAGGGCCTGCGTGCTGAGTCCAAGGCCCAGCATGCTGAGTCCAAGGACCAGCGTGCTGAATCCAAGGACCAGCGTGCTGATATGTGTACTGATGGATAGCCACGAACGTCATGTGTGTGCTGACGGACACACACAGACGGCCACAGACGTCCTGTGTGTGCTTACGGACACCAAAGGACGTCATGTGTATTCTGACGGACACCCACGGACGTCCTTTGTGTACTGAGAAAACAGCCCACATTGGCCAAAATCACCCGAACAGTCCACGGGAAGGGCCAGCGTGCTGAGTCCAAGGACCAGCGTGCTGATATGTGTACTGATGGACAGCCACGAACGTCCTGTGTGTGATGACGGACACACACGGACAGCCACAGACATCCTTTGTGTGCTGGCGGACACCCACGGACGTCCTGTGTGTACTGAACATACAGCCCACGTGGGCGAAAATCACCCGAACAGTCCACGGGAAGGGTCAGCGTGCTGAGTCCTAGGACCAACGTGCTGATATGTGTACTGATGGACAGCCATGGACGTCCTGTGTGTGCTGACGGACACACACAGACACACACGGATAGGCACGGATGTCCTGTGTGTGCGGCGGACACCCACGGACGTCCTGTGTGTACTGAACAGACAGCCCACGTGGGCCACAATCACCCGAACAGTCCACGGGAAGGGTCAGCATGCTGAGTCCAAGGACCAGAGTGCTGATATGTGTACTGATGCACAGCCAAAGACGTTTTTTGTGTTCTTACGGACACACACGGACACACACCGACAGCCACGGACGTCCTGTGTGTGCTGGCGGACACCCACAGACGTCCTGTGTCTACTGAACATACAGCCCATGTGGGCCAAAATCACCCGAACAGTCCATGGGAAGGGTCAGCGTGATGAGTCCTAGGACCAACGTGCTGATATGTGTACTGATGGACAGCCATGGACGTCATGTGTGAGCTAACGGACACACACGGACACACACGGATCACCACGGACGTCCTGTGTGTGCTGGCGGACACCCACGGACGTCCTGTGTGTACTGAACAAACAGCCCACGTGGGCCAAAATCACCCGAACAGTCCACGGGAAGGGTCAGCGTGCTGAGTCCAAGGACCAGATTGCTGATATGTTTACTGATTGACAGCCACGGACGTCATGTGTGTGCTGACGGGCACACACGGACACACACAGATACACACGGACAGCCACAGATGTCCTGTGTGTGCTGGTGGACACCCACGGACGTCCTTTTTGTACTGAACAGACAGCCCACGTGGGCCAAAATCATCCGAACAGTCCACGGGAAGGGTCAGCGTGCTGAGTTCAAGGACCAACGTGCTGATATGTGTACTGATGGACAGCCATGGACGACCTGTGTGTGCTGACGGACACACACAGACACACACGGATAGCCACAGACGTCCTGTGTGTGCGGGCGGACACCCACGCACGTCCTGTGTGCACTGAAAAGACAGCCCACATGGGCCAAAATCACCCGAACAGTCCACGGGAAGGGTCAGCGCGCTGAGTACAAGACCCAGAGTGCTGATATGTGTACTGATGGACAACCACGGACGTCCTGTGTTTGCTGAGGGACACCAACGGACGTCTTGTGTATGCTGACGGACACCCACGGACGTCCTGTGTGTACTCAACAAACAGCCCACGTGGGCCAAAATCACCCGAACAGTCTGCGGGAAGGGTCTGCGTGCTGAGTCCAAGGACCAGCGTGCTGATATGTGTACTGATGGACAGCCACAGACGTCCTGTGTGTGCTGACGGACACACACGGACACACACAGGCAGCCACGGATGTTCTTTGTGTGCTGGCTGACACCCACGGACGTCCTGTGTGTACTGAACATACAGCCCACGTGGGCCAAAATCACCCGAACCGTCCACGGGAAGGGTCAGCGTGCTGAGTCCAAGGACCAGCGTGCTGAGTCCAAGGACCAGCGTGCTTAGTCCAAGGACCAGAGTGCTGATATGTGTACTGATGGACAGCCACAGACGTCCTGTGTGTGCTGACAGACACACACGGACACATACGGACACACACGGACAGCCACAGACGTCCTGTGTGTGCTGGCGGACACCCACGGATGTCCTGTGTGTACTGAATAGACAGCCCACGTGGGCCAAAATCCACCGAACATTCCACGGGAAGGGTCAGCGTCCTGAGTCCATGGACCAACGTGCTGATATGTGTACTGATGGACAGCCACGGACGTCCTGTGTGTGCTGTCGGGCACACACGGACACACACGAACACACACGGACAGCCACAGATGTCTTGTGTGTGCTGGCGGATACCCACGGACGTCCTGTGTGTACTGAACAGACAGCCCACGTTGGCGAAAATCACCCGAACAGTCCATGGGAAGGGCCAGCGTGCTGAGTCCAAGGCCCACCATGCTGAGTCCAAGGACCAGCGTGCTGAATCCAAGGACCAGCGTGCTGATATGTGTACTGATGGACAGCCACGAACGTCATGTGTGTGCTGACGGACACACACAGACGGCCACAGACGTCCTGTGTGTGCTTACGGACACCAACGGACGTCATGTGTATTCTGACGGACACCCACGGACGTCCTTTGTGTACTGAGAAAACAGCCCACGTTGGCCAAAATCACCAGAACAGTCCACGGGAAGGGCCAGCGTGCTGAGTCCAAGGACCAGCGTGCTGATATGTGTACTGATGGACAGCCACGGACGTCCTGTGTGTGATGACGGACACACACGGACAGCCACAGACATCCTTTGTGTGCTGGCGGACACCCACGGACGTCCTGTGTGTACTGAACATACAGCCCACGTGGGCGAAAATCACCCGAACAGTCCACGGGAAGGGTCAGCGTGCTGAGTCCTAGGACCAACGTGCTGATATGTGTACTGATGGACAGCCATGGACGTCCTGTGTGTGCTGACGGACACACACAGACACACACGGATAGCCACGGATGTCCTGTGTGTGCGGCGGACACCCACGGACGTCCTGTGTGTACTGAACAGACAGCCCACGTGGGCCACAATCACCCGAACAGTCCACGGGAAGGGTCAGCATGCTGAGTCCAAGGACCAGAGTGCTGATATGTGTACTGATGCACAGCCAAAGACATTTTTTGTGTTCTTACGGACACACACGGACACACACCGACAGCCACGGACGTCCTGTGTGTGCTGGCGGACACCCACGGACGTCCTGTGTCTACTGAACATACAGCCCACGTGGGCCAAAATCACCCGAACAGTCCATGGGAAGGGTCAGCGTGATGAGTCCTAGGACCAACGTGCTGATATGTGTACTGATGGACAGCCATGGACGTCATGTGTGAGCTAACGGACACACACGGACACACACGGATCGCCACGGACGTCCTGTGTGTGCTGGCGGACACCCACGGACGTCCTGTGTGTACTGAACAAACAGCCCAGGTGGGCCAAAATCACCCGAACAGTCCACGGGAAGGGTCAGCGTGCTGAGTCCAAGGACCAGAGTGCTGATATGTTTACTGATTGACAGCCGCGGACGTCATGTGTGTGCTGACGGGCACACACGGACACACACAGATACACACGGACAGCCACAGATGTCCTGTGTGTGCTGGTGGACACCCACGGACGTCCTTTGTGTACTGAACAGACAGCCCACGTGGGCCAAAATCATCCGAACAGTCCACGGGAAGGGTCAGCGTGCTGAGTTCAAGGACCAACGTGCTGATATGTGTACTGATGGACAGCCATGGACGTCCTGTGTGTGCTGACGGACACACACAGACACACACGGATAGCCACGGATGTCCTGTGAGTGCGGGCGGACACCCACGTACGTCCTGTGTGTACCGAACAGACAGCCCACGTGGGCCAAAATCACCCGAACAGTCCACGGGAAGGGTCAGCGTGCTGAGTCCAAGACCCAGAGTGCTGATATGTGTACTGATGGACAACCACGGACGTCTTGTGTGTGCTGAGGGACACCAACGGACATCCTGTGTATGCTGACAGACACCCACGGACGTCCTGTGTGTACTCAACAAACAGCCCACGTGGCCAAAATCACCCGAACAGTCCACGGGAAGGGTCAGCGTGCTGAGTCCAAGGACCAGCATGCTGAGTCCAAGGACCAGAGTGCTGATATGTGTACTGATGGACAGCCACAGACGTCTTGTGTGTGCTGACGGACACACACGGACACACACGGACACATACCGACACACACGGACAGCCACAGACGTCCTGTGTGTGCTGGCGGACATCCACGGATGTCCTGTGTGTACTGAATAGACAGCCCACGTGGGCCAAAATCTGCTGAACAGTCAACGGGAAGGATCAGCATCCTGAGTCCAAGGACCAACGTGCCGATATGTGTACTGATGGACAGCCACGGACGTCCTGTGTGTGCTGTCGGGCACACACGGACACACACGAACACACACACGGACAGCCACAAATGTCTTGTGTGTGCCGGCGGATACCCACGGACGTCCTGTGTGTACTGAACAGACAGCCCACGTGGGCCAAAATCAACCGAACAGTCCACGGGAAGGGCCAGCGTGCTGAGTCCAAGGACCAGCGTGCTGAGTCCAAGGACCAGCGTGCTGAATCCAAGGACCAGCGTGCTGATATGTGTACTGATGGACAGCCACGAACGTCCTGTGTGTGCTGACGGACACACACGGACAGCCACGGACGTCCTGTGTGTGCTGACGGACACCAACAGACGTCATGTGTATTCTGACGGACACCCACGGACGTCCTTTGTGTACTGAACAAACAGGCCACGATGGCCAAAATCACCCGAAACAGTCCACGCGAAGGGCCATCATGCTGAGTCCAATGACCAGCGTGCTGATATGTATACTGACGGACAGCCACGAACGTCCTGTGTCTGCTGACGGACACACACGGACACACACGGACAGCCACGGACGCCCTTTGTGTGCTGGCGGACACCCACAGACGTCCTATGTGTACTGAACATACAGCCCACGTGGGCGAAAATCACCCGAACAGTCCACGGGAAGGGTCAGCGTGCTGAGTCCTAGGACCAACGTGCTGATATGTGTACTGATGGACAGCCATGGACAACCTGTGTGTGCTGACGGACACACACAGACACACACGGATAGCCACAGACGTCCTGTGTGTGCGGGCGGACACCCACGGACGTCCTGTGTGTACTGAAAAGACAGCCCACGTGGGCCAAAATCACCCGAACAGTCCACGGGAAGGGTCAGCGCGCTGTGTACAAGACCCAGAGTGCTGATATGTGTACTGATGGACAACCACGGACGTCCTGTGTGTGCTGAGGGACACCAACGGACGTCCTGTGTATGCTGACGGACACCCTCGGACGTCCTGTGTGTACTCAACAAACAGCCCACGTGGGCCAAAATCACCCGAACAGTCTGCGGGAAGGGTCTGCGTGCTGAGTCCAAGGACCAGCGTGCTGATATGTGTACTGATGGACAGCCACAGACGTCCTATGTGTGCTGACGGACACACACGGACACACACAGGCAGCCACGGATGTTCTTTGTGTGCTGGCTGACACCCACGGACGTCCTGTGTGTACTGAACATACAGCCCACGTGGGCCAAAATCACCCGAAGTCCGTGGGAAGGACCAGCGTGCTGAGTCCAAGGACCAGAGTGCTGATATGTGTACTGATGGACAGCCACAGACGTCCTTTGTGTGCTGACGGACACACACGGACACATACGGACACACACGGACAGCCACAGACGTCCTGTGTGTGCTGGCGGACACCCACGGATGTCCTGTGTGTACTGAATAGACAGCCCACGTGGGCCAAAATCCGCCGAACATTCCACGGGAAGGGTCAGCGTCATGAGTCCAAGGACCAATGTGCTGATATGTGTACTGATGGACAGCCACGGACGTCCTGTGTGTGCTGTTGGGCACACACGGACACACACGAACACACACGGACAGCCACAGATGTCTTGTGTGTGCTGGCGGATACCCACGGACGTCCTGTGTGTACTGAACAGACAGCCCACGTTGGCGAAAATCATCCGAACAGTTCACGGGAAGGGTCAGCGTGCTGAGTTCAAGGACCAACGTGCTGATATGTGTACTGATGGACAGCCACGGATGTGACACCCCCGATCATAGATGACCGGAAATGACACGGTCGATGTTCCTCGATGGTCGATCTGAGGTTCTCAGAATACTTCCGATCGCCTTAGACCAACAATCAAAGAACACCAACGCTCCTATCGGATACCACTCTAGGCTTTTCAACCCGAGAAAGCAATACCTGATAGTTAGTTCGTCCAGACAAGGACTAATATCATATGGAACCCGTACTTAAAAAAAAAACATTATTTATATATCATTCAAAATCATCTTACAAAATTTGTTATAAATTAACCTCGAGGTTTTCGGTCTACAAATCTTATTCATAAGATATATCAAAATGACTTTTCAAGGATAATAAAACTACCGCTGGCTAATGCCGTTCCTTCCCGTCCTAGAGTAAAGGTCTCCCACCTACTGGTTACCTGCATATCAAATGAGTCATGAGTAACTATTTTACTCAGTGAGTCTAATCCCACACCCAAACACATATCAATAGTATCCCGAGCAATCGACACCATTTGAATGCAGTGGAATTATATTCCATAATTAATATAAGGCCTCTCAATCCATCCATGTGAATCTATCTTAAACATCACCTCCACGATACCCGCCAATCACTCATACTCTTAATATATATATATATATGCTAAACCCGGAAAACCACCAAGGCTAACCGAGCTTAACGGGGAATAAATATAACCATCATCTCCATCAGATATTCCAAGATAGAACATCCAACGCTGCATGCAGTTACACGGCCTCCAGGGTGCGACCCCATCATCGTGTCTTCATGACCTTGATCCATATCGCAGGACCAATTCACGGCAATGCGGGACTTTTGGGAGAGTGAGTATACAATAAGACTTCACATGATTCACACTTATTAATAGAATACTTATAGATTAGTACTTGAGAACAAGTATTAAGGCTCGGATAACCTCAAAGAATTATTCTTATTAATTCTTAAGTATTTAAACTAGATAAATACTTCATATATAAATATAGATCAAGGGATAATACTTAATCAATCAACCATAATTCCTTAATTAATCCATGATTAATTCTTAATTAATCAATGATTATCCCTTAATTAATTCATGATTAATTCTTAATTAATCAACCATATTCAATATGCAATCATGCATACTCATTCATAATTCACTCATGATCTATCTAGACTCACCTTTAAATCCATGAGATTGGCTAAGGAAGACTAGACTCGAGCTCAAGCTAATGACACTTCACTTTTGGATCACTCTCGGTTCAGAACCATCACAAGGATCCAGCTGATCCGAATACTCTCCTTGGCCATCTGAATTCAAAACATAACAGTTGGAACATAAGGTTCAGTAGTCTGGTTCAAGAAGAAACTCAACTCAGTTCATAACATTTCAGTTCAGTTCTCTCATATCAGTTCGGTTCAAGACAGATTGATACCATGTTCAGCTCGGTTCAAGCTTTAACAATTTAACTCGGTTCATATCAGCTTAGTTCATGCTTAGCTAACTCCGGTTCTAATCAGTTCCCAACAGCTTAACTCGGTTATACTCAGACGACATCAGTTCAAGACAATTTCAGACCATAGACAGCTCCGCTCAGATCAGATCAGAACATACTCAGCTCAATTCAGTTCTAAACAAGATCAAATCAGTTCGGTGTAATTCCCATAATTCTTATCAGTTCGTCTACTGGATCTATGAGACTGATTAAATCATAAACCAACCAAGACTGAAGAGAACAAGACCTTAGATAACTGATCCTGACAGGTTAACCAACATACAGCAATTGGTTCTCATCAAAACATGGCTGAATCAAGAAGCTGAAGCTTACCGGTTTTACTCAACTAATTAAACTTGACTGGTTGTCTCTCTTCAAGCTAACCACGAATTAACCTGATCAACACCACAAGAATACATGGTTGGATTTATTCAGAATTTATCTCCAGTGTAGGCAAACCAACAAAACTTCTCACAGAAACTGATCCACAACCATCTTACCGATCAAAATCAAAGGCTGAAGAACATAGGTGATTCTCAACTTCAGGACACCAAATCTTCAACTCTTAAACACTCCAAAACTCACTGATTAAAGTCACAGGATGGTGAGAAAGAGTTGTCCATGCTCACTCCTCTTCTCTGAATATTTTTCTGAATTTTTCATGAATCTTTTCTCACAGATTTTTCTCTCTTCTTTCTCTCTTTCTCTCTGAATTTTTCTCTGGTTTTTCTTGCAGGTTATGAACGTCCAGAGGACAGAAGAGGGTATTTTATATCATAAGGAGTTGCTTCAGATGAGGGTTTGCTCCCACAAAAGACAAAGATGAGGTTAGACAGCTGGTGACATGCTTCAGCACACCAAGCAGCACAAGCAGCTGAACTTTTCCTTCCCATGAAGAAAGCTACAAGCAGCTGAAGCAAGTAGCTTGTGACCAGCATGTGACTTCTAATGAGCAAGCAGGCAAGCAAGTAGATGTAGGTCATGTGACCTAATTACCGAGGAAGAAAGTAGGCTAGAAGGTGCAAAGCATGTCACTGTTCAGAAATAATTTTAAGAGTTTTGTCGATATTTTCCGGACTGTTTCGACTAAATATTTTTCATCATTCGAATCTCATCCTGCTCTGAATAAACTCACCCAGCATGAATAAAAATCAACGATAATAATTAACACTCGACCAGAACCATCAAGAGATGGTTTTTCGACCAAAAGACAGCCCCGTCGAGATTAATTCACCGTGTCGATTTTTATTTAAATTCTGATCAATCAATCTTCAAACTGATCTTAAAGAGTTTTCTTGACCAAAATTATATCTGCTCGTGAGGGTTATTACATTCTTCCCCCCTCAAAAGAATTCGTCCCCGAATTCTGAAAACGTAACTGTACACTCTTTACTGAACAGTCTCTGAAAGGAGTTCTGGATATTAGCTCTGACCTTATCTTAATCTGCCCATATCAAAACAACTCATGGTTGATCCCTTGATTCTCCCAACCGATCCTTTCTTTTATGAGCAGCCACTTTCAAGATAACCAAATTCTTTACTCTGCACAACTCTTGTCAACTACGGTCTGCATACTTTTTCTAACAATCTTGTATCTATAGACTATCACTTCTCAACCTTTTTTATCTGGCTTTCTCCCATAACAGCAACATGAAATTTGGAACGTGAGGTGATGTGCCATACGTGAATGTAACATCTCCAGTCTGGTCAATGTTAACTTAATTAACCGTGCAACAATCAAACAAGAACATGCACGATCAATCACGCTAACATGATTCAGACCAAGGGTGCAACTCAAATACACACAAACACACTTATTCCAGAAATGATTTCCCTTACAGTATTCCATACCCTTCTTATCTATCTGAGATACTCTTCAAAAACTTCTGAACGACTCAATCTCACTGAAATTTCGCATATCCAAGTCTTGTTCTATTACTTTCTGATTTCCTTCTTCTGTCTAGTAACTGAGGAATCAACAAGTCCGCCTATACCAAACTTGATTTACCAACGAAGTACTCTTGTATGATGACTTCACACTTTCTCTGTTAATATATCTTCTGATCTCTTAACAACTTGAGCATCCCCATATGCCTTATGGTTATACCTTTTTCCTTGCACTCTTCAATCTTCCTTAGGCTTCTTTGATCAGTGAAAACTTGCATCCTTTCCCCATATTGAAATGATCACTAAATTTGATGTGCAACAGAACTGCCACCAACCCCAACTTGTGCATCAAATAGTTTTCCTTATGCTTCCTTAGCTCCCTTGATGCATAAATGATTACCATATCGTCTTGCATTAGCATTCACCTAGACCAACACATAATACATCCATGTAGTAGTATATGGCTGGTTAGGCTCATGCAAGTCTAAGATATGCATAGACGTAGATACTTCCTCTAACTAATTTCATACTTCATCAATACTTTTACTCCATTCCAAGGTAACACCATTCTCAGTCGATCAACTCATTGGTGGATATGGTTTCTAACTCTTGAACAAACTTCTGATGGTAACCGGCCAATCCACAGAACTTCGAATCTCGATAACTGAAATTGAGTACGACCATTATGTAGTAGTAGCGATCTTTTGTAAATATGCAACAACTCCTTGTTCCATTTACTGACTAAGGGATCTAACTTCCAATTTCCGTGCAGAAATATTTACTACAACGTGAAGCGTCCATCAAACGTCCTTGGAATAAAACTACGCCTTGCAACCGATCTTAACCATTCTTCAATTCTAGAACTTGATACTTGACCTTGATGGTCATGTCCTTGATTTTATACTCGAACATAACCGCAAACTCTGGTTCTTCTTCTTTACCACTGACATGGGTACACTCCAAAGAAAATAACTAAGTCGAACAAAACCTTTCTCCAAACAAATCTTCTGACTGCTACTTGAATTTGGCTAGAACCACTTGGATAGATGCCTAGGCAATTGCAGCGAATCAAGGTTCAACCAGAATACTTGACGGGTTACTTTTGGATGTCAACAAATTTTCCACTTTCTTAAACATAGCTTCATGTTCCCTAGTTATCTAACTGTCCTCGATACTCTGCTTCTTGTTATTTTCTCTCCGCCCAATTATGATGATAATGGAATACGCCACTTCACCATTTCCCAAAAGGTTCCCAACTCTCCAGACTGATATGAGTGAGGCTCCAACACTTAGTAGAATACCATTGCAGGCCAACGGTAACTGGTCTTCTCTCAAAGACTTCCTTCCTCAACAACATCCTAATTGAGCTCGATAACTAGATAGCCAATCTCACTCTAGATAGAAACAAACCGCTCTAATGGAAGTACTAAGGAATGGGGATGGGATACGAAGGCATACCATAACTCTAAATGGCAGCCAGTACTTCCACGAATAAGAACAGTGTACTTGAATTCACTAAAGTGAATCTTTCCTAAAACAAAGACACTACCCGAGAACTATATCTATGTGTTGTTCCCGCATCAAACACAATATGGGCGGAAAATTCCGTCCATAGGCAAGGTCTCATACGACACCTTGATCACTCCTTCACTTATTTATTTAATCATTCATAAATTTTTAAAATGCACACAACACGCAATGGGATAAGAAGCAAACCTGTGATTGGACCTTTTCAGAGGTTTTGATGGTCCAGGCAACTATAAAGTGTAGGCTCTACCCAAATAGCCTAACACTTGGATGTGGACTAACGGTAAGGAAAATCGGACTAGTTCATCAAGTGTTATCTTAGGTATAGGTAACGTAGATCGGGTAACTTCATGAGGAAGGGTAACCTAAATTCCTAACTCTTCACAAGAACCACCAAAGCGCGAATGATGCAAACGTTCCAGGATTTCCCAAACTTTGACAATCACGACCATTCTGTCTTTGCTAGTCACAACCATAACGGCTCAAGGTCCTCGATCTTGATCTGATGAAATGTACACCCAAAATCATCCCCAACGACTTACTTAACTCACTTCTTGAAACTGACCTTTGATCTGCAGCGGTTGGAAAATAAACGGTCTGCATGACTTGGTTAACCTCTTCAGCAATAATAGCTTCTTTAACATTCACGTCATACTCTAACATCTCCTCAAAGCTTTGAAACTCCATGGTCTTTTATCTACTCCCAAATTCTTGGCTAAGTTCCCAAAGATTTTTCGTATGATCTTTTGCTTATTCTCCAAACCATAATCGATGAATCCAATTCACTCGACCACGTATCTCGATGCTTGTGTAGAAAATACTACTTCCTGAACTCATGAAATCTGTCCAACTCAAACTCAACTCTCTGAAGTAATTCTTGACTCTCGACCAACAACTCATAGCGTTCATCTCCAAATAGCTTGCTGCCAAATCCTTCTTGTAATTCTCTAAACAATGGCCACGTGAATATTCTGCTCTGAGTGTTGGATCCCAAATCTGCCTCAAGCCAAAGTATACTTCTAACGGTTTAGTCCTTCTTCAGTATCTTATGGTCCCAACTTCTTCTTCTTTGCATCATAAGCTTCATGATATTCCGTTGCAAACAGAATGCTTCTGGTGCTTCCATCATCTTGTAATACAGTCAAACCATCTCTTCCTCCAACGCTAAGCTTGAAACAAATGCTTAAGAAATCATGCTTGTATGGCTGTGGTGCTTGTACGTCTTAGCATGAGCTGCTTAGACTTGCGAAGCCGGAAGACTAAGTGCATCTGAGTGATCATGTGCATTCGAATCATACTGAATCGGATCACAAACAACACCCACCTTGACATCGATAACACACGAGTCTGGAGATGTATTCGATGTATCAATTATGTCCCATATATCTCTCTTAAGAATTGGCATCCCCACTAGAACTCAAAAGAACGGCAGGAAGGCATGTTACTAATTCCTAACAGGACGGTAGTGAATCCGACCATGAGGGTAGAAAACTCGAGCATGATGATAGCAACATCGATAAGTACAGTTCACCCGTTCAAGCTTGTCTTGGTGCTTCTGCTATGAAAGATCAGGTTAGGTAACTACCCATGACTATCTATTCTAAAATGAAGGAACAAGCCAGCATATCCTAGTTATCCTTGCGACTCATTTTGACTCGAAAAACATTTAAAACAAGTCCCATTCTAGCATCGTATAACCATGCTCTGATACCACCTTTGTGACACCCCCGATCATAGATGACTGGAAATGACACGGTCGATGTTCCTCGATGGTCGATCTGAGGTTCTCAGAATACTTCCGATCGCCTTAGACCAACAATCAAAGAACACCAACGCTCCTATCGGATACCACTCTAGGCTTTTCAACCCGAGAAAGCAATACCTGATAGTTAGTTCGTCCAGACAAGGACTAATATCATATGGAACCCGTACTTAAAAAAAAAACATTATTTATATATCATTCAAAATCATCTTACAAAATTTGTTATAAATTAACCTCGAGGTTTTCGGTCTACAAATCTTATTCATAAGATATATCAAAATGACTTTGCAAGGATAATAAAACTACCGCTGGCTAATGCCGTTCCTTCCCGTCCTAGAGTAAAGGTCTCCCACCTACTGGTTACCTGCATATCAAATGAGTCATGAGTAACTAGTTTACTCAGTGAGTCTAATCCCACACCCAAACACATATCAATAGTATCCCGGGCAATCGACACCATTTGAATGCAGTGGAATTATATTCCATAATTAATATAAGGCCTCTCAATCCATCCATGTGAATCTATCTTAAACATCACCTCCACGATACCCGCCAATCACTCATACTCTTAATATATATATATATGCTAAACCCGGAAAACCACCAAGGCTAACCGAGCTTAACGGGGAATAAATATAACCATCATCTCCATCAGATATTCCAAGATAGAACATCCAACGCTGCATGCAGTTACACGGCCTCCAGGGTGCGACCCCATCATCGTGTCTTCATGACCTTGATCCATATCGCAGGACCAATTCACGGCAATGCGGGACTTTCGGGAGAGTGAGTATACAATAAGACTTCACATGATTCACACTTATTAATAGAATACTTATAGATTAGTACTTGAGAACAAGTACTAAGGCTCGGGATAACCTCAAAGAATTATTCTTATTAATTCTTAAGTATTTAAACTAGATAAATACTTCATATATAAATATAGATCAAGGGATAATACTTAATCAATCAACCATAATTCCTTAATTAATCCATGATTAATTCTTAATTAATCAATGATTATCCCTTAATTAATTCATGATTAATTCTTAATTAATCAACCATATTCAATATGCAATCATGCATACTCATTCATAATTCACTCATGATCTATCTAGACTCACCTTTAAATCCATGAGATTGGCTAAGGAAGACTAGACTCGAGCTCAAGCTAATGACACTTCACTTTTGGATCACTCTCGGTTCAGAACCATCACAAGGATCCAGCTGATCCGAATACTCTCCTTGGCCATCTGAATTCAAAACATAACAGTTGGAACATAAGGTTCAGTAGTCTGGTTCAAGAAGAAACTCAACTCAGTTCATAACATTTCAGTTCAGTTCTCTCATATCAGTTTGGTTCAAGACAGATTGATACCATGTTCAGCTCGGTTCAAGCTTTAACAATTTAACTCGGTTCATATCAGCTTAGTTCATGCTCAGCTAACTCCGGTTCTAATCAGTTCCCAACAGCTTAACTCGGTTATACTCAGACGACATCAGTTCAAGACAATTTCAGACCATAGACAGCTCCGCTCAGATCAGATCAGAACATACTCAGCTCAATTCAGTTCTAAACAAGATCAAATCAGTTCGGTTTAATTCCCATAATTCTTATCAGTTCGTCTACTGGATCTATGAGACTGATTAAATCATAAACCAACCAAGACTGAAGAGAACAAGACCTTAGATAACTGATCCTGACAGGTTAACCAACATACAGCAATTGGTTCTCATCAAAACATGGCTGAATCAAGAAGCTGAAGCTTACCGGTTTTACTCAACTAATTAAACTTGACTGGTTGTCTCTCTTCAAGCTAACCACGAATTAACCTGATCAACACCACAAGAATACATGGTTGGATTTATTCAGAATTTATCTCCAGTGTAGGCAAACCAACAAAACTTCTCACAGAAACTGATCCACAACCATCTTACCGATCAAAATCAAAGGCTGAAGAACATAGGTGATTCTCAACTTCAGGACACCAAATCTTCAGCTCTTAAACACTCCAAAACTCACTGATTAAAGTCACAGGATGGTGAGAAAGAGTTGTCCATGCTCACTCCTCTTCTCTGAATATTTTTCTGAATTTTTCATGAATCTTTTCTCACAGATTTTTCTCTCTTCTTTCTCTCTTTCTCTCTGAATTTTTCTCTGGTTTTTCTTGCAGGTTATGAACGTCCAGAGGACAGAAGAGGGTATTTTATATCATAAGGAGTTGCTTCAGATGAGGGTTTGCTCCCACAAAAGACAAAGATGAGGTTAGACAGCTGGTGACATGCTTCAGCACACCAAGCAGCACAAGCAGCTGAACTGTTCCTTCCCATGAAGAAAGCTACAAGCAGCTGAAGCAAGTAGCTTGTGACCAGCATGTGACTTCTAATGAGCAAGCAGGCAAGCAAGTAGATGTAGGTCATGTGACCTAATTACCGAGGAAGAAAGTAGGCTAGAAGGTGCAAAGCATGTGACTGTTCAGAAATAATTTTAAGAGTTTTGTCGATATTTTCCGGACAGTTTCGACTAAATATTTTTCATCATTCGAATCTCGTCCTGCTCTGAATAAACTCACCCAGCATGAATAAAAATCAACGATAATAATTAACACTCGACCAGAACCATCAAGAGATGGTTTTTCGACCAAAAGACAGCCCCGTCGAGATTAATTCACCGTGTCGATTTTTATTTAAATTCTGATCGATCAATCTTCAAACTGATCTTAAAGAGTTTTCTTGACCAAAATTATATCTGCTCGTGAGGGTTATTACAACGGACGTCTTGTGTGTGCTGACGGACATACACGACACACACAGACAGCCACAGACGTCCTGTGTGTGCTGACAGACACCCACGGACGTCCTGTGTGTACTGACCAGACAGCCCACGTGGGCCAAAATCACCCGAACAGTCAACGGGAAGGGCCAGCGTGCTGAGTCCAAGGACCAGCGTGCTGATATGTATACTGATGGAGAGCCACGGACGTCCTGTGTGTGCTGACGGACACACACGGTCACACACACAGACAGCCACGGGCGTCCTGAGTGTGCTGGTGGATACCCACGAACGTCCTTTGTGTACTGAACAGACAGCCCACATCGGCCAAAATCACCCAACAGTCCACGGGAAGGGTCAGCGTGCTGAGTCCAAGGACCAATGTGCTGATATGTGTACTGATGGACAGCCACGGACGTCCTGTGTGAGCTGACAGACACACACGGACACACACGGACAGCCACAGACGTCCTGTGTGTGCGGACGGATACCCACGAACGTCCTGTGTGTGCTGATGGACACAGACGGACAGCCACGGACGTCCTGTTTGTGCTGACGGACACCCACAGACGTCCTGTGTGTACTGAACAGACAGCCCACATGGGCCAAAATCACCCAAACAGTCCACGGGAAGGGCCAGCGTGCTGAGTCCAAGGACCAGCGTGCTGATATGTGTACTGATGGACAGCCACGGACATCCTGTGTGTGATGACGGACACACACGGACACACACAGACAGCCACAGACATCATTTGTGTGCTGGCGGACACCCACGGACGTCCTGTGTGTACTGAACATACCGCCCACGTGGGCGAAAATCACCCGAACAGTCCACGGGAAGGGTCAGCGTGCTGAGTCCTAGGACCAAAGTGCTGATATGTGTACTGATGGACAGCCATGGACGTCCTGTGTGTGCTGACGGACACACACAGACACACACGGATAGCCACGGATGTCCTGTGTGTGCGGCGGACACCCACGGACGTCCTGTGTGTACTGAACAGACAGCCCACGTGGGCCACAATCACCCGAACAGTCCACGGGAAGGGTCAGCATGCTGAGTCCAAGGACCAGAGTGCTGATATGTGTACTGATGCACAGCCAAAGACGTTTTTTGTGTTCTTACGGACACACACGAACACACACCGACAGCCACGGACGTCCTGTGTGTGCCGGCGGACACCCACGGACGTCCTGTGTCTACTGAACATACAGCCCACGTGGGCCAAAATCACCCGAACAGTCCATGGGAAGGGTCAGCGTGATGAGTCCTAGGACCAACGTGCTGATATGTGTACTGATGGACAGCCATGGACGTCATGTGTGAGCTAACGGACACACACGGACACACACGGATCGCCACGGATGTAACACCCCCGAACCGTCCTAGGCATAGGTCGACCCACCGGCCAACAATCAAACAAGAACATGACCGACGGACGACCCACACCAAGGGTTGGAGATGAAAGGCGAACCGGCCAGCCAACAATCAAACAAGAACATGACTGACCGTCCAACCCAACACCATGGTCCGGAAGCGCTACGTGACGGGCTAGGGACGATCCGGTCAGAGTCATAAACTTTAGTCCACGACCTAGACCAGTTCATCCACTAACTCGTCCCGCTGTGTCAAGGCATAAGGCTTTGCAACCCGTACCTAGAGTTAGCGTTTTCCGTTAGATCGAGGCCTAAGGCTTTTCAACCCGTACCACGACCTAACGTTGTGTTAGACCGGACTAGTCAAATATCAGAGTACTCATGAAGCGCATATAAAACAATTACTTTTATTGATTCAAGAAATATTCATACGTTGAATAATTCAAGACTGGGCCCGGCCTAATGCCAAATCAAGTCAACATAACACAATTCACAATACCGTTTACAAAAGGCATGAAAATCTACACCGGCGGTCCTAACGTCCAGCACGAAGCTATCCGATCATCCTTACCTAAAGCGACCTGCAAAAAGGACAACGGAGTTGGATGAGTAACCTAATGTTACTCAGTGAGCTGGCGGTCTCTACCCGCAACCTAGACTCTACCCAGACAACCCAAAATAACAATCAATCTAGCCCTAGCATGAAATAAAAGCTAGTGCTAAGCAAACCGTTACTAAGTTAGACTTGGCCTCCTGCCATGATCTAGCTTTAAGTAACGGGAACCTGCATAAAAACAAGTCAACAACCAATCCCTAGTTAACCATATATACGCCTGAGTTCAGTACTCATGTAGTGTTAGACACTTAGACTATACAAGTATCACTAGTCAATCGACCAACAATCAAACAAGAACATGATCGGCCAACTAATGATACCGCATAGCTTTAATATCCCCCACCCTTCACAAGCAATCCCTCAAACACATACAGGCCAACGTCAGGCCTACAATAATCAAATACACACCAAGCCTAATCCGGTACCTAAGCCAGACTTAGGACTTAATGTCAGAACCTGCAAGCAAATCAATCAACCACAAACACAATCACAATAATAAGACTATGAGTATCTACGACTCGATCTAACTCGTAGCACCGTTATCGGTGCTACGCTAACTCGAGGGTTCCATAACCCTCTACGACACACTAACACAACACTCTAACCTGGGCCCTGGTGACTTCGTGTTCCTCCTCTATCCTCGGCAATATCCTATCTCCCTACCACAAAGGCCAGAAGAAGGAACATTCAACCGAACGTGGCCCACAGTACGTTCGGGTCACCGCGCGACAGCCCCAGTACGTTCGGGCCACTGCCGGTTGTCACACGACGATTGCGGCCCACAGTACGTTCGGGTCACCGCAAGACAGCCCACAGTACGTTCGGGTCACTGCCGGTCACTACCCCGTCGTGCAACCACTCAGCCATAGGCCATGACCCCGTCTCTCTGAGTGTTCTCGATCCAGCGAATAAGGGGTTTCCTTAAACCCGCTGGGTACGAGGTCTGAAGGAACACTAACTCACCCCTACACAAGCCTAGTATGGGCGGGTCACGCACATACTGTCGGCACACTCACAACAAAACAAACTCAATCTAGAACCTAACCTAAGGCTAAAGTTCCAGATCCTAACTAGACACTCGACTCTACAACACAAACCAATAGTACCAGTAGTCCGGCCTATATGGCCTAAGACCCTTACTACTAACTACTAAACAATAATATCAATACTAAACAACACAATCAAACCGTTACCCAGATAGTCCAGCCTCCTGCTGAGAAACTATCTTTAAAGATAACGGGAACCTGCACTCAACAATATCAACACGCAATAATTGAAAACATGATGCATCCTAGCCCTAGTCCTAGTCAGGTTATCAACTCAGTCTTAATTCAATTCATCTCAGCTTAGCCCTTGCTAAACTGAGTCCGGTTCCATAAATAAAATAACCCTAGGACTCTATCATGCATTAGTGTGATATTACTACTCTATATGCAGACTCGATCTACCCTAAATTCCAAGTGGAATTCAAACAAACCAACTCACAGTGTTCTAGGCGAGAAGCAGCTGGTTGATCGGAGAAGACTTGGCCAAAACCCAATGGACGCCTTGACTGGACTGGAATGGACTGATCTTGTCTTGGACACAACCTTGGCTTCACCATGAAGAAGTTGACAGGCCTCGACAGGCTGATCTGGACTCGGACAGAACCTCCTCTAGCTTCTGGACAGTTCTTCGGACTTCCCGCGGAGTATCGAGCAGAACTTCGACTGATCTGAACCCGTGGTTCTGAACTAACTCCGGGCAGAACCTCCACTAGACCATCATAGAATATGACTGGCTTGGACGAATTGAATTGGACAGAGCTTCCGCGTCACAATCGTAGAGAATCGCCGATTGGACGGAACTGGCCTTCTCGGTGGAGTATCGGTCTTCAGAATCGACCATACTCTAGAATCGATCACTTCCTTTCTCTCTCTCTCTCTATAGCCACGTTGACTTGACTCCCATCTGATCTGATCTTCACTTGATTGACCTTCAGTTGGACAGAACCTTCCCAAGGCGATGACTCGAAATCAATAGAGAACTGATCTCGAAAACTCTCTAAAACTCTCGAAATAGCTCGGAATCACTTGCTTTCTTTTTCTACTTTTCTCTCAAGGTTTTAACTTTGTTTGGACAGGTCTGGATGTGAAGAAATGAGCTGGGGTCGTGGGGTATTTATAGGAGACACCAGCCAATCAGCTTCAGGTTGGTGGCAGCCCGTGTGTCGCTCCGCATGGCTCCGGACGCATGCACGGCGACACCTCGTGCTCCACATGTCTGGCTGCATGTCCAGGACACATGCAGGACGCCACCACTCCTCCCAGATGTCAGGCTGCATGACTGGAGCTCATGCAAGGCGCCACAGCATCACACACATGTCGATCAGCATGCTTCGGTTGCATGCATCGCGACATCTCGTGCTTGGCTAATCCACCTCGTGCTCCTACATGTCAAGCTGCATGTGCAGCTTCCATGCACGGCGACACCTCGAGCTTCTCTTGACACTCAGCTGGTTAGACAGTTGCCACCACGTTCTTATCCCTTCTGATCAAGCCACCTCGAGCTTCTCGGTTTCTTTGCGCGATTTCGACCCTTCTTGTGAATTTCTGACCCGCGATCAATCCCGAATATTTTTCCGCTCCCATTCTGATTCTCTGAATATTTTTAATAAACTACAGATGATGTCTGATATCCTTTAAAAATATTTCCCGAGCCTCCGGCTTCCTCAAAGAATTTCGTAATACCGAAATTAGGGTTTTCGCCCAACTTCGGGTTTTCCCGTCGTGCTTCAATCCCGTCGTGCTTGCTTCCCGTCCTGCTTAATTCCCATCCTGCTTCCGACTTATAATGTCTTCAGAATAATATTTTACTGATACGAAGATATTCCGAGAAAACTTCGTGATGAAGAAACGTCAGTCTTCAAAAACATCGAGCTTCTAAACCGTCGTGCTTCCAAAAATGTTATGCTTCCAAAACATCCTTCTGATCAATCTAACACTTTTCTAACCATGGTCCAGCAGCTTATGGTTCACCCATGATCAATTCTTCGACCATCCATTGCCCGCGGTATGACCACTAAATAATAATTTTTTTTTTTTAACGGGTTTCTACATTCTCCCCCCCTTAATAGAATTCGTCCTCGAATTCTTGGTTGCGCAATTGCTCGTCTTCACAACATTCTCCACTCATCTCCATAACCTCTTTACGCTGTCCACCACAGTTCCTTGAGTGTCCTCTTCAAGGCCTCCACAATTGTCTTCATATCTCATCACTGGAATGATCACTGAGTCATCCTCTTTCTTTTACTCTGCCATAACACCCTCATTGCCCATGATACTATCTTGTCCAGATTCCTCAAATCCTTTCTCGATCTTTGTCTTCCCAATTACTGATGAAGTCCTTCCCCAATGAAGTCTTGTTTCCTCCCATCTGTCCAGTCCATACCACAGCCCAGTTCTCTGAATCTGTCTCTCCTCTTTCGCTTCGGGTTTGGGTTTGGCCTTGAACTCCCTCCACTTTAAGGTTTTCATCGCTTAAAGTTCCGATCAACAAACATACTTACTCGCTGCAACTCAAAAGAACACTTAACATGCAAGTTAGTAGACAATTAATCAAATAATCTACTAACCTAGAAAATACTAACAATGCAACCTAACCGCAATTCTAACCAGCAACCTAACAGTTCTACCCAAGCAACCTAACAGTTCTACCCAAGCAACCTAACAGTTCTAGATTCCACTATCTCAATCCTAATTTCCTTAAACCACAAATCCTATCGCTGGACGTGACCGGTTTCCCTAATGCCTTTTGTGACTCATTTTGACTCGATAAATATTAAAACCGATTAAATCATGAGTTCCGGAAGCATGGACGAAACCATGCTCTGATACCACCTCTGTAACACCCCCGAACCGTCCTAGGCATAGGTCGACCCACCGGCCAACAATCAAACAAGAACATGACCGACGGACGACCCACACCAAGGGTTGGAGATGAAAGGCGAACCGGCCAGCCAACAATCAAACAAGAACATGACTGACCGTCCAACCCAACACCATGGTCCGGAAGCGCTACGTGACGGGCTAGGGACGATCCGGTCAGAGTCATAAACTTTAGTCCACGACCTAGACCAGTTCATCCACTAACTCGTCCCGCTGTGTCAAGGCATAAGGCTTTGCAACCCGTACCTAGAGTTAGCGTTTTCCGTTAGATCGAGGCCTAAGGCTTTTCAACCCGTACCACGACCTAACGTTGTGTTAGACCGGACTAGTCAAATATCAGAGTACTCATGAAGCGCATATAAAACAATTACTTTTATTGATTCAAGAAATATTCATACGTTGAATAATTCAAGACTGGGCCCGGCCTAATGCCAAATCAAGTCAACATAACACAATTCACAATACCGTTTACAAAAGGCATGAAAATCTACACCGGCGGTCCTAACGTCCAGCACGAAGCTATCCGATCATCCTTACCTAAAGCGACCTGCAAAAAGGACAACGGAGTTGGATGAGTAACCTAATGTTACTCAGTGAGCTGGCGGTCTCTACCCGCAACCTAGACTCTACCCAGACAACCCAAAATAACAATCAATCTTGCCCTAGCATGCAATAAAAGCTAGGGCTAAGCAAACCGTTACTAAGTTAGACTTGGCCTCCTGCCATGATCTAGCTTCAAGTAACGGGAACCTGCATAAAAACAAGTCAACAACCAATCCCTAGTTAACCATATATACGCCTGAGTTCAGTACTCATGTAGTGTTAGACACTTAGACTATACAAGTATCAATAGTCAATCGACCAACAATCAAACAAGAACATGATCGGCCAACCAATGATACCGCATAGCTTTAATATCCACCACCCTTCACAAGCAATCCCTCAAACACATACAGGCCAACGTCAGGCCTACAATAATCAAATACACACCAAGCCTAATCCGGTACCTAAGCCAGACTTAGGACTTAATGTCAGAACCTGCAAGCAAATCAATCAACCACAAACACAATCACAATAATAAGACTATGAGTATCTACGACTCGATCTAACTCGTAGCACCGTTATCGGTGCTACGCTAACTCGAGGGTTCCATAACCCTCTACGACACACTAACACAACACTCTAACCTGGGCCCTGGTGACTTCGTGTTCCTCCTCTATCCTCGGCAATATCCTATCTCCCTACCACAAAGGCCAGAAGAAGGAACATTCAACCGAACGCGGCCCACAGTACGTTCGGGTCACCGCGCGACAGCCCCAGTACGTTCGGGCCACTGCCGGTTGTCACACGACGATTGCGGCCCACAGTACGTTCGGGTCACCGGAAGACAGCCCACAGTACGTTCGGGTCACTGCCGGTCACTACCCCGTCGTGCAACCACTCAGCCATAGGCCATGACCCCGTCTCTCTGAGTGTTCTCGATCCAGCGAATAAGGGGTTTCCTTAAACCCGCTGGGTACGAGGTCTGAAGGAACACTAACTCACCCCTACACAAGCCTAGTATGGGCGGGTCACGCACATACTGTCGGCACAATCACAACAAAACAAACTCAATCTAGAACCTAACCTAAGGCTAAAGTTCCAGATCCTAACTAGACACTCGACTCTACAACACAAACCAATAGTACCAGTAGTCCGGCCTATATGGCCTAAGACCCTTACTACTAACTACTAAACAATAATATCAATACTAAACAACACAATCAAACCGTTACCCAGATAGTCCAGCCTCCTGCTGAGAAACTATCTTTAAAGATAACGGGAACCTGCACTCAACAATATCAACACGCAATAATTGAAAACATGATGCATCCTAGCCCTAGTCCTAGTCAGGTTATCAACTCAGTCTTAATTCAATTCATCTCAGCTTAGCCCTTGCTAAACTGAGTCCGGTTCCATAAATAAAAATAACCCTAGGACTCTATCATGCATTAGTGTGATATTACTACTCTATATGCAGACTCGATCTACCCTAAATTCCAAGTGGAATTCAAACAAACCAACTCACAGTGTTCTAGGCGAGAAGCAGCTGGTTGATCGGAGAAGACTTGGCCAAAACCCAATGGACGCCTTGACTGGACTGGAATGGACTGATCTTGTCTTGGACACAACCTTGGCTTCACCATGAAGAAGTTGACAGGCCTCGACAGGCTGATCTGGACTCAGACAGAACCTCCTCTAGCTTCTGGACAGTTCTTCGGACTTCCCGCGGAGTATCGAGCAGAACTTCGACTGATCTGAACCCGTGGTTCTGAACTAACTCCGGGCAGAACCTCCACTAGACCATCATAGAATATGACTGGCTTGGACGAATTGAATTGGACAGAGCTTCCGCGTCACAATCGTAGAGAATCGCCGATTGGACGGAACTGGCCTTCTCAGTGGAGTATCGGTCTTCAGAATCGACCATACTCTAGAATCGATCACTTCCTTTCTCTCTCTCTCTCTATAGCCACGTTGACTTGACTCCCATCTGATCTGATCTTCACTTGATTGACCTTCAGTTGGACAGAACCTTCCCAAGGCGATGACTCGAAATCAATAGAGAACTGATCTCCAAAAGTCTCTAAAACTCTCGAAATAGCTCGGAATCACTTGCTTTCTTTTTCTACTTTTCTCTCAAGGTTTTAACTTTGTTTGGACAGGTCTGGATGTGAAGAAATGAGCTGGGGTCGTGGGGTATTTATAGGAGACACCAGCCAATCAGCTTCAGGTTGGTGGCAGCCCGTGTGTCGCTCCGCATGGCTCCGGACGCATGCACGGCGACACCTCGTGCTCCACATGTCTGGCTGCATGTCCAGGACACATGCAGGACGCCACCACTCCTCCCAGATGTCAGGCTGCATGACTGGAGCTCATGCAAGGCGCCACAGCATCACACACATGTCGATCAGCATGCTTCGGTTTCATGCGTCGCGACATCTCGTGCTTGGCTAATCCACCTCGTGCTCCTACATGTCAAGCTGCATGTGCAGCTTCCATGCACGGCGACACCTCGAGCTTCTCTTGACACTCCGCTGGTTAGACAGTTGCCACCACGTTCTTATCCCTTCTGATCAAGCCACCTCGAGCTTCTCGGTTTCTTTGCGCGATTTCGACCCTTCTTGTGAATTTCTGACCCGCGATCAATCCCGAATATTTTTCCGCTCCCATTCTGATTCTCTGAATATTTTTAATAAACTACAGATGATGTCTGATATCCTTTAAAAATATTTCCCGAGCCTCCGGCTTCCTCAAAGAATTTCGTAATACCGAAATTAGGGTTTTCGCCCAACTTCGGGTTTTCCCGTCGTGCTTCAATCCCGTCGTGCTTGCTTCCCGTCCTGCTTAATTCCCATCCTGCTTCCGACTTATAATGTCTTCAGAATAATATTTTACTGATACGAAGATATTCCGAGAAAACTTCGTGATGAAGAAACGTCAGTCTTCAAAAACATCGAGCTTCTAAACCGTCGTGCTTCCAAAAATGTTATGCTTCCAAAACATCCTTCTGATCAATCTAACACTTTTCTAACCATGGTCCAGCAGCTTATGGTTCACCCATGATCAATTCTTCGACCATCCATTGCCCGCGGTATGACCACTAAATAATAATTTTTTTTTTTTTTAACGGGTTTCTACAACGGACGTCCTGTGTGTGCTGGCGGACACCCACGGACGTCCTGTGTGTACTGAACAAACAGCACACGTGGGCCAAAATCACCCGAACAGTCCACAGGAAGGGTCAGCGTGCTGAGTCCAAGGACCAGAGTGCTGATATGTTTACTGATTGACAGCCACGGACGTCATGTTTGTGCTGACGGGCACACACGGACACACACAGACACACACGGACAGCCACAGACGTCCTGTGTGTGCTGGCGGACACCCACGGATGTCCTGTGTGTACTGATTAGACAGCCCATGTGGGCCAAAATCCGCCGAACATTCCACGGGAAGGGTCAGCGTCCTGAGTCCAAGGACCAACGTGGTGATATGTGTACTGATGGACAGCCACGGACGTCCTGTGTGTGCTGCCGGGCACACACGGACACACACGAACACACACGGACAGCCACAGATGTCTTGTGTGTGCTGGCGGATACCCACGGACGTCCTGTGTGTACTGAACAGACAGCCCACGTTGGCGAAAATCACCCGAACAGTCCACGGGAAGGGCCAGCGTGCTGAGTCCAAGGCCCAGCATGCTGAGTCCAAGGACCAGCGTGCTGAATCCAAGGACCAGCGTGCTGATATGTGTACTGATGGACAGCCACGAACGTCATGTGTGTGCTGACGGACAAACACAGACAGCCACGGACGTCCTGTGTGTGCTTACGGACACCAACGGACGTCATGTGTATTCTGACGGACACCCACGGACGTCCTTTGTGTACTGAGAAAACAGCCCACGTTGACCAAAATCACTCGAACAGTCCACGGGAAGGGCCAGCGTGCTGAGTCCAAGGACCAGCGTGCTGATATGTGTACTGATGGACAGCCACGGACGTCCTGTGTGTGATGACGGACACACACGGACACACACGGACAGCCACAGACATCCTTTGTGTGCTGGCGGACACCCACGGACGTCCTGTGTGTACTGAACATACAGCCCACGTGGGCGAAAATCACCCGAACAGTCCACGGGAAGGGTCAGCGTGCTGAGTCCTAGGACCAACGTGCTGATATGTGTACTGATGGACAGCCATGGACGTCCTGTGTGTGCTGACGGACACACACAGACACACACAGATAGCCACGGATGTCCTGTGTGTGCGGCGGACACCCACGAACGTCCTGTGTGTACTGAACAGACAGCCCACGTGGGCCACAATCACCCGAACAGTCCACGGGAAGGGTCAGCATGCTGAGTCCAAGGACCAGAGTGCTGATATGTGTACTGATGCACAGCCAAAGACGTTTTTTGTGTTCTTACGGACACACACGGACACACACCGACAGCCACGGACGTCCTGTGTGTGCTGGCGGACACCCACGGACGTCCTGTGTCTACTGAACATACAGCCCACGTGGGCCAAAATCACCCGAACAGTCCATGGGAAGGGTCAGCGTGATGAGTCCTAGGACCAACGTGCTGATATGTGTACTGATGGACAGCCATGGAGGTCATGTGTGAGCTAACGGACACACACGGACACACACGGATCGCCACGGACGTCCTGTGTGTGCTGGCGGACACCCACAGACGTCCTGTGTGTACTGAACAATCAGCCCACGTGGGCCGCGTGTCAGCGTGCTGAGTCCAAGGACCAGAGTGCTGATATGTTTACTGATTGACAGCCACAGACGTCATGTGTGTGCTGACGGGCACACACGGACACACACAGATACACACGGACAGCCACAGATGTCCTGTGTGTGCTGGTGGACACCCACAGACGTCCTTTGTGTACTGAACAGACAGCCCACGTGGGCCAAAATCATCCGAACAGTCCACGGGAAGGGTCAGCGTGCTGAGTTCAAGGACCAACGTGCTGATATGTGTACTGATGGACAGCCACGGACGTCTTGTGTGTGCTGACGGACATACACGACACACACAGACAGCCACAGACCTCCTGTGTGTGCTGACAGACACCCACGGACGTCCTGTGTGTACTGACCAGACAGCCCACGTGGGCCAAAATCACCCGAACAGTCCACGGGAAGGGCCAGCGTGCTGAGTCCAAGGACCAGCGTGCTGATATGTCTACTGATGGAGAGCCACGGACGTCCTGTGTGTGCTGACGGACACACACGGTCACACACACAGACAGCCACGGGCGTCCTGAGTGTGCTGGTGGATACCCACGAACGTCCTTTGTGTACTGAACAGACAGCCCACATCGGCCAAAATCACCCACCAGTCCACGGGAAGGGTCAGCGTGCTGAGTCCAAGGACCAATGTGCTGATATGTGTACTGATGGACAGCCACAGACGTCCTGTGTGAGCTGACGGACACACATGGACACACACGGACAGCCACACACGTCCTGTGTGTGCGGACGGATACCCACGAACGTCTTGTGTGTGCTGACGGACACAGACGGACAGCCACGGACGTCCTGTTTGTGCTGATGGACACCCACAGACGTCCTGTATGTACTGAACAGACAGCCCACATGGGCCAAAATCACCCGAACAGTCCACGGGAAGGGCCAGCGTGCTGATTCCAAGGACCAGCGTGCTGATATGTGTACTGATGGACAGCCACGGACGTCCTGTGTGTGATGACGGACACACACGGACAGCCACAGACATCATTTGTGTGCTGGCGGACACCCACGGACGTCCTGTGTGTACTGAACATACAGCCCACGTGGGTGAAAATCACCCGAACAGTCCACGGGAAGGGTCAGCGTGCTGAGTCCTAGGTCCAACGTGCTGATATGTGTACTGATGGACAGCCATGGACGTCCTGTGTGTGCTGACGGACACACACAGACACACACGGATAGCCACGGATGTCCTGTGTGTGCGGCGGACACCCACGGACGTCCTGTGTGTACTGAACAGACAGCCCACGTGGGCCACAATCACCCGAAAAGTCCACGGGAAGGGTCAGCATGCTGAGTCCAAGGACCAGAGTGCTGATATGTGTACTGATGCACAGCCAAAGACGTTTTTTGTGTTCTTACGGACACACACGGACACACACCGACAGCCACGGACGTCCTGTGTGTGCCGGCGGACACCCACGGACGTCCTGTGTCTACTGAACATACAGCCCACGTGGGCCAAAATCACTCGAACAGTCCATGGGAAGGGTCAGCGTGATGAGTCCTAGGACCAACGTGCTGATATGTGTACTGATGGACAGCCATGGAGGTCATGTGTGAGCTAACGGACACACACGGACACACACGGATCACCACGGACGTCCTGTGTGTGCTGGCGGACACCCACGGACGTCCTGTGTGTACTGAACAATCAGCCCACGTGGGCCGCGTGTCAGCGTGCTGAGTCCAAGGACCAGAGTGCTGATATGTTTACTGATTGACAGCCACGGACGTCATGTGTGTGCTGACGGGCACACACGGACACACACAGATACACACGGACAGCCACAGATGTCCTGTGTGTGCTGGTGGACACCTACGGACGTCCTTTGTGTACTGAACAGACAGCCCTCGTGGGCCAAAATCATCCGAACAGTCCACGGGAAGGGTCAGCGTGCTGAGTTCAAGGACCAACGTGCTGATATGTGTACTGATGGACAGCCACGGACGTCTTGTGTGTGCTGACGGACATACACGACACACACAGACAGCCACAGACGTCCTGTGTGTGCTGACAGACACCCACGGGCGTCCTGTGTGTACTGACCAGACAGCCCACGTGGGCCAAAATCACCCGAACAGTCCACGGGAAGGGCCAGCGTGCTGAGTCCAAGGACCAGCGTGCTGATATGTGTACTGATGGAGAGCCACGGACGTCCTGTGTGTGCTGACGGACACACACGGTCACACACACAGACAGCCACGGGCGTCCTGAGTGTGCTGGTGGATACCCACGAACGTCCTTTGTGTACTGAACAGACAGCCCACATCGGCCAAAATCACCCACCAGTCCACGGGAAGGGTCAGCGTGCTGAGTCCACGGGAAGTTGAATGTGTTGATTGTGTGGTAATTAATACTAGGAACCTTGTGTTATTTTTACCGGGTTTAGTATTAATCGTATATTGGCCGATAGCATTTGTGTAACCCACAATGCTAGGCATATTGGGTTGAATTAGTGTTCCTTCAGACCTCGTACCCGGCGGGTTCAAGGAAACCCCTTATTCGCTGGATCGGGATGACTCAGAGAGACGAGGTTATGGCCTATGGCGGAGTGATTACACGACGGTGTAATGTGGCAGTGACCCGAAGGACTGTGGGCTGTCGCGCGGTGACCCGAAGGACAGTGGGCCGCGGTGGTTGAATGTTCCTTCTTCTGGCCTTTGTGGTAGGGAGATAGGATATTGCCGATAGTGAAGGAGGAACATAATGTCACCAGGGCCCGAGTTTGTTATATATATTATATCGGGTTTTGGGTTGTTAAACCTTGGTTTAAATCGAGTTTGAGTTTGGTAATGAGCTAGTAATTAGCATAATGCTAGTTATCTTGCTATCGTTTACCGCTGCATATTTCGGATATTGCTTCTTGTTATTGAATTGTGTTGTTAGGTGAACCTCTCGCTTTAGATTGTTTGGGGTGGGATAGTGAGAGGTTGTATTTGTTAGATGGGGATCATAATTCACTGAGTAACATTAGGTTATTCATCCAACTCCGTTGTCCTTTTTGCAGGTCACTTTAGGTAAGGATGATCGGATAGCTTGGTGCTGGACGTTAGGACCGCCGGTGTAGATTTTCATGCCTTTTGTAAACGGTATTGAGTTATGTGTTTTGTTGGCTCGATTTGGCATTAGGCCGAGCCCAGTCTCGAATTATTCAATGTATGGATATTTCTCGAATCAATAAAGTAAATGTTTTATATGCGCTTCATGAGTAGTCTGATATTTGACTAGTCGTGTCTAACACAACGTTAGGTCGTAGTACGGGTTGAAAAGCCTTAGGCCTCGATCTAACGGAAAACGCTAACTCTTGGCCGGGTTGCAAAGCCTTGTGCCTTGACGCAGCAGGACGAGTTAGTGGATGAACTGGTCGAGGTCGTGAAGTAAATTTTGTGACTCTGACTGGATTGTCCCTAGCCTGTCACGTAGCGCTTCCAAACCATGGTGTTGGGTTGGACGGCCGGTCATGTTCTTGTTTGATTGTTGGCAGGCCGGTTGGCCTTTCATCTCCAACCCTTGGTGTGGGTCGTCCATCGGTCATGTTCTTGTTTGATTGTTGGCCGGTGGGTAGACCTATGCTTAGGACGGTTCGGGGGTGTTACAGAGGTGGTATCAGAGCATGGTTTCATCCATGCTTCCAGAACTCATCATTTAATCGGTTTTTGAATTTTTTTATCGAGTCATAATGAGTCACAAAAGGCATTAGGGAAACCGGTCACGTCCAGCGATAGGATTTGTGGTTTTAGGAATTAGGATTGAGATAGTTGAATCTAGAACTGTTAGGTTGCTGGTTAGCATTGCTACGTTGTTTGGTTAGAATTGCGGTTAGGTTGTTGTTAGATTTGTGGGTTAGTAGATTATTTGGTTGGTTGTCTGCTAACTTGCATGTGAGGTGTTCTTTTGAGTTGCAGCGAGTAACTGTGTTCGTTGATCGAAACTTTAAGGGATGAAAACCCAAACCCAAAGTGAAAGAGGAGAGACGGTTTCAGAGGGACTGGACAGTGGTATGGACGGGACAGATGGGAGGAAACAAGACTTCGTTGGGAAAGGACTTCATCAGTAGTTGGGGAAAAGAAGATCGAGAAGTATTTGAGGAATCTGGACAAGTTTGTATCATGGGGAATCAGAGTTTTATGGCAGAGCAACAGTAAGAGATGATCCAGCAATCATTCAACAGAAGACGATTGTGGAGGCCTTGAAGAGGACACTCAAGGAACCGTGGTGGACAGAGTAAAGAGGTTATGGAGACGAGTGGAGAATGTTGTGAAGACAAGCAATTGCGTAACTAAGAATTCGAGGACGAATTATATTAAGGAGGGGAGAATGTAGAAACCCGTTTAAAAAAAAATGGTCAGAGTATCTTTGTGGTGGTCAAGTCGCGGGTGATATCGATCGAGAAATTTTGAAGTACGAGGTGGGCGAAGAAGTGATCGTGAGTGAACTATGAGTCGAATAAGTTGCTCTGCCATAGTTAGAAGATGTCTTAGATTGGTCAGACGGACGTTTTGGAAGCATAACATTTTTGGAAGCACAACAGTTTAGAGGCTCGATGTTTTAGAAGAATGACGTTTCTTCAGCACGAAGTTTTCTGCGAAACTTCGTATCAGCGGAGTATTATTTCGAAGACATTGGAAGCAGGATGGGAATTAAGCATGACGGGAAGCAAGCACGATGGGATCAAAGCATGACGGAAAAACCCGAAGTTGGGCGAAAACCCTAATTCCGGTATTATGGAATTCTTCGAGGAGGCCGGAGGCTCGGGAAATATTTTTCATCAAGGTCAGAAATATTTTGGAGTCTCTGAAGAATAATTAGCTCATCAGAACAGGAGCGGAAAAATATTCGGGATTGATCGTGGGAGGGTCAAAAATCGCGTAAACCGACCAAGAAGCTCGAGGTGTCTCTATGCATATGGCCAGGACGTTATGTCTATCACATCAGCAGCTGAGTGTCAACACAAGGAGGAGGTGTAGACATGCATGTAAGCTGCACATGCAGATTGACATGTAGAAGCACGAGGTGGATCGACCAAGCACGAGGTGTCTCCGCGCATGCAACCGAAGCATGCGGCCAGCCATGTGTGTGATGCTGTGGCGCCTTGCATGAGTTTCAGTAATGCAGCCTGACATCTGGGAGGAGTGGTGGCGCCCTGGATGAGTCCTGGCCATGCTGAAGGACATGTGGAGCAAGAGGTGTTGCCGTGCATGCATCCGGAGCCATGCGGAGCGACACACCGGCGGCAACCAACCTGAATCTGATTGGCTGCTGTATTCTATAATTAGGCCACGACCCCAGATCACTTGAGGACATCCAGACCTGTCCAAAGCCAGTTAAAAACGTGAGAGAAAAGTAGAAAAAGAAAGCAAGTGATTCCGAGCTATTTTGAGAGTTTTAGAGAGTTTTTGAGGTCAGTACTCTACTGATTTCGAGTCAGCGCCTAGGGAAGGTTCTATCCAACCGAAGATCAATTAAGTGAAGATCAGTTCAGATGGGAAGCAAGTCAACGTGGCTAGAGAGGGAGAGAGAAACAAAGTGGCCGACTTAGAGTATAGTCGATTCTCACCGAGAAGGCCAGTTCCGTCCAATCGGCGATTCTATATGATTGTGACGCGGAAGCTCTGTCCAAATGATTTCGTCCAGGCCAGTCAGTTCCTTTGATGATCAAGTGGAGGTGATGTCCAGATATAGTTCAGTTCCATGGTTTCAGATAAGTCGAAGTTCTGCTCGATACTCCGCGGGAAGTCCGAAGAACTGTCCAGAAGCTAGAGGAGGTTCTGTCCGAGTCCAGATCGGTCTGTCGAAGCCTGTCAGTTTCTACATGGTGAAGCCGAGGTTATGTCCAAGTCAAGATCAGTCCAGTCCAGTCCAGTCAAGGCGTCCATTGGGTTTTGGCCAAGTCCTCTCCGATCAACCAGCTGCTTATCGGCAAAGAACACTGTGAGTTGTGATCAATTGATTGCTGACTTGTTTTCATGCAGGTTCCCGTTACTAGGAAGTTGGATCATGGCAGGAGGCCAGGTCTAACTGAGTAACGGTTTGATTAGTTAATAGTTGAGTATTAGTTGATTGAGTTGATAGCATGCTTAGTTATTGCTTGGGAACCATAGTAGCATGCTAATGGTTAGGTTGATTGGTTAGTTAGTGAATGCTGAATGCTTAGATGATATCGCTAAGTTGTGGATAGTTAGGTATTCTGGAATTAGTCTTTATGCTAGATTCTAGAATATGATTGATTGTGTTAATTTGCGATTAATACTAGGAACCTTGTGTTATTTTACCAGGTTTAGTATTAGTCATGTATTGGCCATATAGCATTTGTGTAACCCACAATGCTAGGAATGTTTGAAGTTGAATGTGTTGATTGTGTGGTAATTAATACTAGGAACCTTGTGTTATTTTTACCGGGTTTAGTATTAATCGTATATTGGCCGATAGCATTTGTGTAACCCACAATGCTAGGCATATTGGGGTGAGTTAGTGTTCCTTCAGACCTCATACCTGGCGGGTTCAAGGAAACCCCTTATTCGCTGGATCGGGATGACTCAGAGAGACGGGGTCATGGCCTATGGCTGAGTGATTACACGACGGTGTAATGTGGCAGTTACCCGAAGGACTGTGGGCTGTTGCACGGTGACCCGAAGGACAGTGGGCCGCGGTGGTTGAAAGTTCCTTCTTCTGGCCTTTGTGGTAGGGAGATAGGATAGTGAGAGGTTGAATTGTGTTGTTAGGTGAACCTCTCGCTTTAGATTGTTTGGGGTGGGATAGTGAGAGGTTGTATTTGTTAGATGGGGATCATAATTCACTGAGTAACATTAGGTTATTCATCCAACTCCATTGCCTTTTTGCAGGTCGCTTTAAGTATGGATGATCGGATAGCTTGGTGCTGGACGTTAGGACCGCCGGTGTAGATTTTCATGCCTTTTGTAAACGGTATTGAGTTATGTGTTTTGTTGGCTCGATTTGGCATTAGGCCGAGCCCAGTCTTGAATTATTCAATGTATGGATATTTCTCGAATGAATAAAGTAAATGTTTTATATGCGCTTCATGAGTACTCTGATATTTGACAAGTCCGGTCTAACACAACGTTAGGTCGTAGTATGGGTTGAAAAGCCTTAGGCCTCGATCTAATGGAAAACGCTAACTCTTGGCCGGGTCGCAAAGCCTTGTGCCTTGACGCAGCAGGACGAGTTAGTGGATCAACTGGTCGAGGTCGTGAAGTAAATTTTGTGACTCTGACTGGATTGTCCCTAGCCTGTCACGTAGCGCTTCCAAACCATGGTGTTGGGTTGGACGGCCGGTCATGTTCTTGTTTGATTGTTGGCTGGCCGGCTGGCCTTTCATCTCCAACCCTTGGTGTGGGTCGTCCGTCGGTCATGTTCTTGTTTGATTGTTGGCCGGTGGGTCGACCTATCCAATACACAACTTCTTAACAGTTTCATAGACAATCACTAGTTCGTCCCTAGCATCATCTAACCGCACGTTACACAGCCTCTCACTGACCGAGCCTTCACGGTCCTTGGCTTGACCAGAACCATCCTTAGTTCCTGAAACCACAACCAGGTAAGCATTAATCATAACCGAGAATAGGACTGGTCGATCCTACAATGCTTGGCTTGGTTCCTAGAACATTGATAAACCTCAGACAATATACTTATGAAAAGATATGAACCTGCCTACCGAATCCGAATCAGATAGACAGTCCATAATAGATAAACAGAACACACGAACAGTCCGGATCGTCCCGAAGACCAATCCGTCCATCCGGATAGAATTTAGGTGCGACCAGCCTAGATGAAGTCCGGCTCAATGGCCCAACGGACTTACTTACCTGATCCTGCCTTGGGCCTGGATCCAACGGCCGAGTAAGCCTCACGCCCAATCCGGTTAGGCCAATGGCCGATCGGACCTTGCGACCCTTACCCTGGCCTGGACAGACCGTGTACTTGTCTCAACGGACAAGACATGGTCTGATCCCGAAGGAACGGACACGACCTGTCTCAACAGGCACCGCTTGGAACATGCACCCCTTCGGCCTTTGGTACCTCTTGGTCCTCGTACCTCTTGGCGTCTGTAACCCTTGGTTACTTACACCCTTTGGTAACTTGCAACCCTTGGTAACTCATGACCTTTGGCCACTCGTGACCTTTGGCCACTCGTGCCTCTTGGGACATGCCCAACCGTTTAGCCCAACCGCCCAGTCTATGGTGCGATTCGAACCGACCGTCTAACCGACCAGCGTCTAGGTTAGCAGTTTGGTTATGTCTGGCCAAGTCTAGGGACGTGTCCCTTGGACTGAACCAACACAACCCTTCGTGCATAATCAGAAAGAAGAGAAAGGAACTGGACAGAAACAAGAAGAGGAGAGGCGGTCAGGTCTAATGAACCATCCAGAGCCGCGGTGCGGTCACAAGGACCGTCCGTTCGGACTGGTGCGGCCAAAGCCCACCACGTACCTTCTGAACCAGGTCAGGGTTCTCCACGCTCTTCTCCTGCTCTCGGTCTCCCATACTTGATCGGAGGTTGCTTCACAAACGATCAGATCGCCGGAAACCTAACCACCACACAATCGGCCTTGCTTTGGCCGGAAACTCTCTCTCTCTTTCTTTCTCTCTCTCTATGATTTCTCTGAGTATTTTTTACTCTGGATTGGATGATTGAAATTGACAGGGAGGACCCCATATTTATAGAAAACGAGGGGGTAAGTCTTGCCCCACGAACAGGCATGACTGGCCAGCGGATGGGCACAATCGGCCAAGGGTTACACCCTCTCGGCCGCATGCGTCCCTTCGCCAATACCGCATGGGTTTGGGTCGGACAGAGGCCCAAAGCCTTACCCAACCCCTCTGGACTTAGCCCACGGCCTTGTCCCAAGCCCCAACGGTCCATGACCTCATGGCCGGACCCCCATGGCCCGTCACCAGCCCGGACCCGGACCATTAGACCGAAACCCGAACAGTCCGTCCAGGTGAGATGAGGTGACCCCCAGCTGCCTCAGCTGAGTGAGCTAGTAGTCCAGCTAGTGGAGCTGACCTTGTAGTGGCCGAGCTGGAGTGAGCTTAACCTAAATCCGTTGAGCTGGTCGAGCTACCTGTTCCATCCGTCCAGCTACCGTCTTGCTCGGTCTAGCTGACTCTCGACTTGCATGAGGTTAAGTTTAAGTTTCCTTACGTCCTTAACCTTCTTATCCGGCCATGGAACGCTTGCCTTGATGTCCTAAGACTGGCTAGTACGTTTCCTCGAACCATGGCTGTCCCAATGATCCTATTCAGGATCCGGGATGTTACAAGTCTCCCCCACTAGTAATGGATTCGTCCTCGAATCCGAGTCATGTGTTTCATCCAACACAAACTGGTCAAACCAATTTGGAAACTCGGCCTTCATCCTGGCCTCTGTCTCCCAAGTGGTCTCTTCTCGACCATTACAATCCCAAATGACCTTGACCATCTGGATTGTTTTCTTTCTCATTGCTTTTTCCATCCTATCTACGATCCGAACCGACCTCGTTTCCAAATTTAGGTTCGTACCTAGATCAGATGGTATTTCTGGTATTATGACGTCCTGATCCATCAAGCACTTCCGGAGTTGAGAGATATGGAATACAGTATGGAAGGCTTCCATCTCAGATGGTAAGTCCAACTTGTATGCCACACTACCCACTCGTTTTATGACTCTGAACGGGCCTAGGTATCGTGGATCCAATTTCCTTCTACCAGAAATTCGCACTCTACCTTTAAAGGTAATCATTTTGAGATAGACCATATCACCAACTTCAAACTCCAGTTCTTTCCTTCGTTTGTCAGCGTAGTGCTTTTGTCTATTCTGTGCGGCCCTCATCTTATCCCGCACGGACTTGATTTTCTCCGTGGTTTCCTCCACGATCTCGGGGCGTATCATGCTGCGCTCCCCCACTTGGGTCCTGCATGGTCGCCCATACAAAGCTTCGTATGGCGACATGCCTGTACTTGAGTGGAAGCTGTTCTTGTAAGCGAACTCCACTAACGGCAAATGCTTGAAGCATGTCCTCCAGCGTCCATATAGTTCTTTCCGACTGCCCATCCGTTTGGGGATGATAAGCCGTACTCATGTTCACTCTTGTTCCTAAAGCTTTTTGAAAAGCTTGCCAGAAGTGTGATGTGAACCTCGAATCTCTATCTGAAACTATACTCGAGGGTACTCCGTGTAGCCTCACAATCTCGTCAATGTACTTACTTATAATCCGGTCGACTCCATCAGTCTTTTTGATGGCCAGGAAGTGGGCAGACTTGGTCAGTCGATCCACTATTACCCAGACAGCATCATTCCTATTCCTGGTCGTGGGAAATCCTGTCACGAAGTCCATCGTGATGTGATCCCACTTCCATTCCGGAATAGGTAGGCTCTGAAGCAGTCCACTCGGAACTTGTTGTTCGGCCTTGACGAGTTGACAAGTAGGACATTTGGCCACCCATTCGGCCACATCGACCTTCATCCGTATCCAATGATAGTACTGTCTGAGATTGTGATACATCTTGGTCACTCCATGATGGAGCGAGAATCTAGACTTGTGAGCTTCTCTAAGGATCTCGTCCTTCAAACTCCTATCATTGGGTACGCTGATCCGACCATGAACTAAGATTGCACCATCCTTGGCGATTTGATTCTCAATCAGGTCGTTCCGAGCAACCGTCTTCAGGTTCTCGTCCTGATTTTGGGCCGCTCGGATCCGGGTAAGCAGGTTGGCTCTGTTTACCGCCTCCAAACCCCGTGGTCCGTCCGTCCCGTTCAAAACATTTAAACGGATGAAATGTCCCGCCTCATCTGGCTCGTCCGATCCGCTACCGGCCGCAACATCTTCTCGTTTCCGGCTCAAGGTGTCAGCCACAAGGTTGGCCTTGCCCGGATAGTAAGTGATCTCTAGGTCGTAGTCGGCCACGAACTCCATCCACCTTCTCTGCCTTAAGTTCAACTCAGGCTGGGTGAATATATACTTCAGACTCTTATGGTCCGTAAGTATCTGGACTTTGGCCCCATATAAATATGATCACCAAATCTTTAAGCCAAATACTACTGCAGCCATTTCAAGGTCATGGGTGGGGTAGTTTCCCTCATGTTTCTTCAGCTGCCTTGACGCGTAAGCAATGACCTTCCCATATTGGGTCAACACGCAACCGAGTCCACTGATGGACGCATCCGTGTAGACGACATAAGGTTGGTCTGCCTCTGGGAGAACTAGGACGGGTGCGCTAGTCAGCATATCCTTAAGTGCGGAGAAACATCTCGTACACTCTTTGGACCATGTGAACTTAACGTCCTTCCCAGTCAACCGTGTCATCGGCTGAGCCAAGCTTGCGAATCCCTTCACAAACTTTCTATAGTAACCTGCCAGCCCTAGGAAGCTTCTAGTTTGTGCTCTCGTAATCGTTCCAGCACGGCTCTCAAATGTTTTCGATGAGATTCCTCGTCCTTGGAGTAGATCAGGATATCATCAATGAAGATGATCACTGATTCATCCAAGAAGTCCCGGAACACGCTGTTCATCATTTTCATGAATGCAGCAGGTGCATTGGTTAGACCGAACGACATCACTACAAATTCGTAATGGCCGTACCTGGTCCTAAATGCTGTTTTCCTAATGTTGTTTGGCTCTATAGGAATCTGATGATATCCCGAGGCCAAACCGATTTTAGAAAACCACTTAGCTCCTTTCAGCTGATCCAACAGCTCGTCTATCTTGGGCAACGGATACTTATTCTTCACAGTTACCCTGTTCAACCCTCGATAGTCGATGCACAGACGCATGCTACCATCCTTCTTTTTCACAAAGAGGACTGGTGCACCCCAAGGGGAGCTACTTGGCAGTATGAACCCCTTGTCAAGCAATTCTTCCAATTGCTTCTTTAGCTCGGCCATCTCGGCCGGAGCCATTCGATACGGACTCTTGGACAGTGGAGCTGTCCCTGGTTCCAGTTCAATCAGGAAGGGATCGGACCTATCGGGGGGGCAACCTCTAGCGACTGAAACACATCCTGGAATTCGGACACCAATGAATCCTTGCGTGGGTCTAACAGAAAACCAGAACTGTCAGGCTGTGTAGTTGTAATTGTAGCCAAGAATGACTGACAACCCTGTTCCAGCATCCGAATCGCTCGAACTGCTGAAACCACTACTTTCTCTTAAGCCTGACACAGACCTTGGTACTCTACCGGGTGAAGTCCATTCTCCAATTGCACAAGACCCTTATGGCAATCGAGAGTGGCTTGGTACTTTCCCAACCAATCCATACCTAAGATCACTTCTTGATTCTTTAGGTGGACACAGACCAGATTCACAGGGAAGACCATTCCCTGGATATGTACTGGGATATTCGACATGAGACCTAGTGAGTTCATGGCTTGCCCACCGGCCGCCCTCACTATCCCAAAATTATCACCAGCATCCAGACAGAACAGAGCCATTCCGACCAGTCCCGGACTCACAAAACTATGTGTAGCCCCTGTGTCGAAAAGCACGTGGGTTTTTACCCCACCGACCATGAGGGTTCCTATCAGAGACCCCCATCAGAATCCCCTAGACCACATTCTAGGTTCCAGACCAAGCATTACTACTTGAATGTAAAAAGATAAATTTAGAAATTACCAGAGATCGAATCAAAAGATCCGGAAGCTCCGTCTTCTCGTGACAGTTCATACACCCTCGGTGTTGTGGTTGGTTTGCCTTGGGACGCCTTTCCTGAATCTCCACGGCCCTTCCCCTGACTTCCTTGCAGCTTGGGACACTCTGATTGGAAATGTCTTTGCTGGCCACAATGGAAACATGTCATCTGGCCGCTTCTACCAGACTGGTTCGGTCGAGGACAGTTCTGAACCCCATGGTCCATGCTGCCACAACGAACACAAGCCCCCTTGGTTTTCCAGCACTCACCGGGATGGTTCCGTCCACATTGGGAACACGCAGGTCGGCCACCAGAGGTCTTACCTCCGTCCACCTGGTCCCATTTTCTCTTTTTATCATTAGTCTTGCCCAATGGGCCAGACTGTGGCTTAGCCTTAAGCTTAGCTTCCTCAGCCAAGTTAGACTCTAACAAAGCCACCTGTTCCACCAGTTCTCCGACGGTGTTGAAAGTGCGGATCGAGCAGTGGGTCTTCAGTTCCGGCCTTAGGCCTCGGATGAACCTACGGACCTGGACTGCTTTGTCCTCCAGCTCTCTTCCAACAAACAGCCTGAGTCGGTTGAACTCTTCTTCGTACTCCCGTACGGTCCTGCAGCCTTGGACCAAATCTAGAAACTTAGCTTCCAGACGATCCCAAGCCTCAGCAGGAAAGTATTTGCGGTTGAATTCAATTTCAAAGTCCGAAAAACTTGTGAGACTTCCATTGGTGCGCTTGTCCACTGCAAGTTACCAATTATGCGCGTCCCCTTCCAAGAAGTGAACCGCAATGTCTCATCTGTAATCCTCTGGACAGCGAGTTGATTGGAAGTTTCAGACTAGCCTACTCCTCCACTCATCTGCCGCAACCGGGTCGGTGCTGCCTGAGAATTGCTTCATACCCAAGCTTGATAGATGTTGAAGCAAACGCAGATAGTCAACCTTCTTTACAGACCCTTCCAGTGGATCGATCTCGATCACCTCAACCGCGTCCACAGTTGAACCCGTAGCAATAGGTGTAGCTTGACCAACTGATGAATTCAATAGTGGAGTGAACAGCTGAGTCATAACCGCCACCTGATTACCCATTACTTTCATGGCCTCTGACAAGTCCTCTCGGGACAGTACTGCGGCCACGTTGGCCGTTCCCTCGGCCCTTTGCTCACGCTGGTAACCATCATGGTTAGCGTTCGAGGATTCCACTTCCTCGTCGCTCTCCAGGTGTTGCTGACCTTCTTGTTGCGTTCCCGTAAGATTGGCCTGGTCAGTCGGTAACACACCACCGGTGTTAGATGCAGCCGGCTCGGTTGGTAACCCGGACAGATTAATTCCGTCTGCGGCCGCTTGACTTGATGGACCAGCCGTGTTTTACTCTTTCGGGTCTTTCCCGATTTGCTTTTCCCAGCCTAAGGATTCAGACATTGTTAGTACGACATATACATAACATAACCGAGACAATTAATCCCTAGACATAACTATCAAACCTCACCGTGAGACTGAATCAGCTGGCTGCGTGTGTGTGGACTACATAACCCAACTATCCTAGAATCAAGCATGCTCTTATACCAACTTGTAACGCCCGAATCCAGCCTCTAGACAAGACTGAACCCGTTTGCTACTTAATCAATTTCTTTGTTTGTTTGATTCATTTTAAGTCTTTCATTTTCAAAGTCATGTTCGAATCTGAGGTTCTAAAACAATTGAACAGATAGCACAGCGGAATAATAATGTGTAAACTTTGTATTACTTAGAAACATGAGATCCAATACACAACTTCTTAACAGTTTCATAGACAATCACTAGTTCTACCCTAGCATCATCTAACCGCACGTTACACAGCCTCTCACTGACCGAGCCTTCACGGCTCCTTGGCTTGACCTGAACCATCCTTAGTTCCTGAAACCACAACCAGGTAAGCATTAATCATAACCGAGAATAGGACTGGTCGTTCCTACAATGCTTGGCTTGGTTCCTAGAACATTGATAAACCTCAGATAATATACTTATGAAAAGATATGAACCTGCCTACCGAATCCTAAGTCATTCAACCAACCACCCCTTGACTTAGAATCAGATAGACAGTCCAGAATAGATAAACAGAACACACGAACAGTCTGGATCGTCCCAAAGACCAATCCGTCCATCCGGATAGAATCTAGATGCGACCGGCCTAGATGAAGTCCGGCTCAATGGCCCAACGGACTTCCTTACCTGATCCGGCCTTGGGCCTGGATCCAACGGCCGAGTAAGCCTCACGCCCAATCCGGTTAGGCCAATGGCCGATTGGACCTTGCGACCCTTACCCTGGCCTGGATGGACCGTGTACTTGTCTCAACGGACAAGACATGGTCTGATCCCGAAGGAACGGACACGACCTGTCTCAACAGGCACCGCTTGGAACATGCACCCCTTCGGCCTTTGGTACCTCTTGGCGTCCGTAACCCTTGGTTACTTACACCTTTTGGTAACTTGCAACCCTTGGTGACTCATGACCTTTGGCCACTCGTGCCTCTTGGGACATGCCCAACCGTTTAGCCCAACCGCCCAGTCTATGGTGCGATTCGAACCGACCGTCTAACCGACCAGCATCTAGGTTAGCGGTTTGGTTATCTTCGGCCAAGTCTAGCGACGTGTCCCTTGGACTGAACCAACAAAACCCTTCGTGCATAATCAGAAAGAGGAGAAAGGAACCGGATAGAAACAAGAAGAGGAGAGGCGGTCAGGTCTAATGAACCGTCCAGAGCCAGGGTGCGGTCACAAGGACCATCCGTTCGGACTGGTGCGGCCAAAGCCCCCCACGTACCTTCTGAACCAGGTCAGGGTTCTCCATGCTCTTCTCCTGCTCTCGGTCTCCCATACTTGATCGGAGGTTGCTTCACAAACGATCAGATCGCCGGAAACCTAACCACTACACAATCGGCCTTGCTTTGGCCGGAAACTCTCTATCTCTTTCTTTCTCTCTCTCTACGATTTCTCTGAGTATTTTTTACTCTGGATTGGATGATTGAAATCGACAGGGAGGACCCCATATTTATAGAAAACGAGGGGGTAAGTCTTGCCCCACGAACAGGCATGATTGGCCAGCGGATGGGCACAATCGGCCAAGGGTTACACCCTCTCGGCCACATGCGTCCCTTCGCCAATACCGCATGGGTTTGGGTCTGACAGAGGCCCAAAGCCTTACCCAACCCCTCTGGACTTAGCCCACGGCTTTGTCCCAAGCCCCAACGGTCCATGACCTCATGGCCGGACCCCAATGGCCCATCATCAGCCCGGACCCGGACCATCGGACCGAAACCCGAACAGTCTGTCCAGCTGAGATGAGCAGACCCCCAGCTGCCTCAGCTGAGTGAGCTAGTAGTCCAGCTAGTGGAGCTGACCTTGTAGTGGCCGAGCTGGAGTGAGCTTAACCTAACTCCGTTGAGCTGGTCGAGCTACCGGTTCCATCCGTCCAGCTACCGTCTTGCTCGGTCTAGCTGACTCTCGACTTGCATGAGGTTAAGTCTAAGTTTCCTTACGTCCTTAACCTTCTTATCCGGCCATTGAACGCTTGCCTTGATGTCCTAAGACTGGCAAGTACGTTTCCTCAAACTATGGCCGTCCCAATGATCCTATTCAGGATCCGGGATGTTACATACAGAAGGCTGTTGGGGTCAAAAACGGTCACGACGAAATTAACACCCAAAAGTCATCGGAAATCGTATTTCCGAGAAGATAGTAAAAGAAAAATACAATTTTCATAAAAAATAACCAATACGAAGTTTTTTACGAAGAAGTATCCTTGAAAGCTCAGAATGGACAACTCGAGCTCGATCATTGCAAAACTACCGCGCATGCACGCTATCCGGTCGCTACATAGCAACCAAGTCCAAGCCAAAGCTCGGTCGCTATGTAGCGACCGAGCGTCCGTCTCGCTTGGTCGCCGCTCGGTCACTACGTAGCGACCGAGCGCTCGTTCCGCTCGGTCCCTACGTAGTGACCGGGCTCGAGCCAAAGTTTGGTCGTTTTGTAGAGACCGGGCTCTTCCGAACATCGATACGACACCAGTCCATGCATTCTTGTCAAACCTTCAAATGCTATCTCCCGAAGACCGTAGCAAGCTCAGTCTATATTTTCCGCTATTCTAAACCATCGATCAAACTTTGCAGATTAAAAACCGCGGAAAGTTCGTTCTTTATCGAAAAGAAATCGTAATAAACGTGTCAAGTCGGAAGCCGGCCCATGGGGATCTAAGACACGACTCGAGGCCCATCCTACGATTTCTTAACCAAAAGCACGTAAACCACAGCACAGTTTACGCTTGGTCCACAAGGAAGGATAAATGTCAAGTTTCTGCGGATAAATACAGAAGTTTTGAAGATAATTGTGAAGATCGGAAAAAATGGAATATCTCCATTTTTATGCTATGACGGCTTAAGGGCAGAAGAGTAAAAGCGTAAACCGACCTTGGAGCTAGTATATAAGAAGTCCTAGGCGAGGAGCGCAAGGAGAGAATTTTTTCAGAGCAAACTTAGCACTTAGAGCAATTTTGGCAATTTTCCGTTTTTGTTATTTCGAGCTGCGACTCAATTAGGTTTTGCCGTCTTAGGGTTGCTATAACTAGGAATCTCGCCGACAGCTCTCGTGCCCAGGCTTATACCTTGTTGTAAACGCTCATACGCAAATTCGGAATAAGATCTCCTTTGCTCTCTTTTTCGATTTCTTATTTTTATCGTTGTTATTCTCGTGTTCTGATTGCTTGACGTGTGGTAATTAGCAGATATCCGGGTCCTCTGGGAAATTAGGGTTTTCCTAGTTTCCTTATTTAAACAGAAATTGGCAGTGCAAATTTTGGTTCCCACAGTTTGGCGCTAGAAGGAGGGGGATACAGATCAATCTAACCCGCAAAAGCCACATCACGCTCAATCAGACATGTCAACTAACGATGCGGATAACGTGCAGACTCCTCTTAACGGAGGCAGCGGCACCGATCTCCACACTCCAGCAGCGGATGTATCCGCGGCCAACGCACATGCCAACGCCGCGGCGCTCGAGGAGTTTAAAAAGATGCTCGCCACCTATGAGAAAAAGGTCGGAAGAACATGATAAGCTCGTGAGTACCTTGACCAAACAGGTTGAAACCTTAACGGCAAGGACTCGAGCAATCCGTCCCCGCGGAACCACCAAAATCCACGGGAAGAGACTCAACTTCGCAACCCCACTCGACAGACCTGGAGTCGCGCGGGAACGACCTTCGGGTCAAAACCCTAGCTAGAAATCTCCCATCGAAAAGGGGAACCCTGAAAGTCCTCCGCCCCCTGCAAAGGACTCGGAGGATAACGAAGCCGAACGCATTGACCTGGATCCTAGCGATGTCTCCAACGACACCGAGGAGGACATCGACAGACATCCAAGAAGGACCAGAAGCCGATCTGCTCGGAAAAGCTCCCCGTTCGAAAAACCATTGACGGAAGAAGAGGAAATCGCCTATTGGAACGAACAAGAGGAGCTGGCCGAAAGGCAAACCGAGCTCACTCGCAGTAAACACCGACAGGCTCAGAAATCTACTGACGAGACATCGGATATCCGCGATCTTCGCAACTACATCACCAAGACTGCGGCAGAAGTGAGGGCCGTGAAGTCTCAAATCCATCATGCTACTAGTGCTGCCCCCGAAATCGATCGACTGCTGGAAGGAGCTCGGAAGACCCCTTTTACGATGGTACGGCCGACCCGAAAGCGCACCTTCACGCTTTCCACATCGCGATGGGAAGAGCTAGGCTGAAGGACGGCGAAAAGGATGCCGGCTACTGCCGCCTGTTCGTCGAAAATCTGGAAGGAGCGGCGCTCGAATGGTTCGCACGCCTTCATCGCAACACCATCGGGAGTTTCCGACAGCTCGCATCAGGATTTCTCAAACAATACTTTGTATTCATAGACAAAGAAACTTCCGATGTTGATCTCTGGAGTCTCTCCCAGAGGGAAGACGAACCCCTCCGCGAGTTTATCAGTCGGTTCAAGCTGATAATGTCCAGGGTCAGCGGGATAAACGACAAAGTGGCCATTAACGCGCTGAGAAAGACGCTCTGGTGCAAGTCACAATTCAGAAAGTGGATAACCCTCGACAACCCGCGAACGATCCAGGACGCCCTCCACAAAGCAACGAACTACATCATAGTTGAAGAAGAAACTAAAGTCTTATCGCAAAAACATAAGGCGGCAAGACCTTCCTCGAAGGACATGGATCCGAAAGCGAGAAAGAAGAACTCTCGTAACGACAAATACGTCCACCACGAGGGGGAAGATCTCCAAGGGGCGTATAATTATGCGATTAATTCGGATCAAGGCCGAACCACGGGCAACACGTGGACCCGCAATCAAGGGTATGACGAAAACACCTACTGCAAGTTCCACCAGTCCCGAGGACACTCCACGACCAACTGCAAAGTCTTGGGAGCAAGGCTGGCCGCGAAGCTACTCGCTGGAGAGCTCTCGGAAGTAACCAGCGTCAAGGATCTCATCCTCAACTCTGATCGCCCTCCAAAGACGGATAGAAATCCACCCGCTGAAAAATCCCCTCAACGAAACCAGCCTGGGGATAAACGCGGTAGGAGGCCGGACGACAAGGGGAATGATAACAATCGTCGCAGAGTCAACATGATCATCGGAGGATCACAATACTGCGGCGATACTGTTTCAGCCATCAAGGCTTACCAACGGAAGGCAGAGTCGAGTGCAAATTGGCCTACATGGTCTCCTCCCCGAGATGGCCAAAATTGCTCGATCACCTTCACAAAGGAGGAAGCCGGCGGCATCGATCAACCTCACTGCGACCCGCGCGTCATAGATCTCGTCATACGAGACTTAGAAGTTGGAAGGGTACTCGTCGACACGGGAAGCATGGTCAACGTAATCTTCTGCGACACTCTCAAGCGGATGAGCATCGAACTCGGAGAAGTAATTCCGACGCCAAAACCGCTCACGGTTTTTTCAGGCGAAGTATCGATGACTCTTGGATCAATCCAGTTGCCAGTCATGGCCAAAGAGATCACGAAAATCATCGAGTTCGCGATAGTCGATCATCCCGCTATCTACAACGTGATCATGGGAACTCCATGGCTCAATGCCATGCAAGCAGTTCCATCAACCTACCACCTGGGTCTCAAATTTTCGACCCCAAGCGAAGTCGCGGCTATCTAGGGATGCCAAAAACAGTCGCGGCTATGCTTCCTCGCAGAGCAAAAGTTAAGACAAATCACGACTTCTGCAGTGAATCGCAAACGCACGAAGATGGATCGATCTTCGGCCAAAAACGCCCCAAGGAAAGACGAATTAAAATCATCTGCCGACGCAAACGCATCGGACGTCGAAACTCAACACGAGTCCAAAGCCGACGCTACAACTCAACCGGAACATCCGGAAAATAGCGTTGACCCAGCCATGATCAACACGGTCAAGGCGGACAGCGCGACGAACACGCCAGCCGTCTTAAACAAACGCAATTCGATCACTCTTTTGATCTTCAAAACGTCCAACACAAGGACAAAAGCGCGCTACAACAAATATCCGAAATTTTGGTTTAGCACTCCCAGTTGGCTTAAAAATTGCCTCTGAGAAGATGCTCGATTCGTACCATACAAGTCATATAAGCCGAGAACTTATCGCGGACTTTAAATTGGTACGAGTCAGGAAGAAATCGCAACAGGAAAAAAGATAGCCGGCTAGTCACCGCACAAACCTTAACCGTAAGTAAACCTAGGTCTTGCCCTAAACCCAACGCTCTGGTCTCAAACATCTCCAGACATGATATCTAAAAGATACGAGATCCTAAACCATGTCTCTCCGTTCACATCTCAATGTTCCCGAAAATCGTAAAGATAAATAATTTTCTACGAAAATCACGAACGAACCAACAGATTGAACGTCTCATCGGAATTAAATATGAGACGACAACTCATATTTACTTCTAACCTACTCAGGGAAAACTCAAAATAAAACATCCATCATATATATATAAAGCCGCGTAAAGCGGTAAGGGATTCAAAGCCGCCAACAGCCAGTCCCGATAAGCAATAAAAACGGCCAAAACGGGCCCGTACAATCTCTCTAAATAAAGGCCACACTCGGCCACAAACATAAAACGGAAAGACAAGCATCTTTCTTTAACCACTCCACCTCTCATAGTCCAAAATCAAAGTCCCCGGACAACGAAGCACCGAACGCATCTGCGGGACGATCCACTTCCTCGCCACCATCGAGAAACCCGGTCGGAACCTCCTCGGTATCAGGGGAAACCGGGATGGAATCCCAGAACCCTGGATTCGCTCGTCGATTGAGGGAATGAGCGCCTCAGCGTGGGCACGTTCGTTCATGCCGCTCTTCATCAAGCTCATTTCCTTCTCGAACACATAATCATCGGCTTGCGTCCTCCAAAGACTTCCGACTGAACCACGGCACTCACGAAAATCACCCACCAAGGTGAAGGAATTCTTGAGGTTCCCATACTCAACCTGGAACAGAGAGGCACGAGTCTTCATCACCTCGACGATTTCTCTTTTGCCCTTCCTTTCCGCCTTACGGACTGCCCGCGCATGATCACGAGTAAGTTGCGCTTCTCGCTCCAGCATCTCGCCTTGCACGCGAGCGAGATCTCTTTCCGCTTTCTCTGCTTTAAAACGATAGACCATAGCTTCCATATGGCTCCCTTCAATGGCCGAGCCATGCAAGTTGAGGCCCGGCGAAACCAATTAACGCATTATAAGCAGAAAAAGAAATACCTAGGCAATCACAAATATTTTCGAAAAAATCATACCCCGTTGATAATACGAGACCCTTCCGCGACAACCTTTGGCCATCCTGTTTCATTCGTTGGTGGAGGAGCATCGAAGCCCAGGGGTAAACCAGTGAAGAAATCATCGAAATAGAGGATAGGAACCTCGCTAGAACCGCTTCCATCGCCATAAGCAAGGTCTGGATCCCATCCCGGAAGCACAGAATCGTCCATCGAAACTCTATGTCGCCAAGATCGATATCCTTCCCCTTTGAAGAGTTCCACCCCGTCGCAGCAGCGGGGGCAGCGTCGGGACTCTGATCATCGGGCTCCGAGTCGTTCCCCGCTTCCACAGGATCGGGGCATACAAACCTTAGCGCCTTCCGAACTCGTTTCAGCGTGAACGAAGTCCAGAAAAATGGACCATTCCTAAGAAGGTCCCTCACTTCAATGATATCCTCGGGAAACGGAGCCAGCGGGTTGATGAAGGGACGATCGTTCGGCAACCTCCGGAGTAGTGGGATACAACTCTCTTCGACAGATGCAGCATCTATACGAACAAAGAAGAAAAATTTCTTCCACGAGTTGAAGTTGGAGCTGAACCTCTTAACCACTGACATGAAGCTCCGAGGGACCAGCCTATACTTTTCCTTATCCTTGACAAGCTGTAGCCTCAAAAGCGCTTCAAAGTGATCAACGGAAAGGGAGAGACCATGCTCATAACTCAGGATCAGGATTCCAATAATGTTCTGAATGGAAAGAGGATTCAGCTGGTTTATTGCCACCTCGAAACGATCCAATACTCGGACAACGGTTTCAGGAATCAGGAACCACAAGCGACAACGCACTACGAACACTTTGTAGCAAGTAAAGTAACCCTCCGGGGGGTTATCAGCGCGTTCGCCTCGACGAGGAACCCGGAACTCCACCGTAATCGGAATACGACGGAACGATCGCATGATCTCGAGAAACTCGCCGGTACTCCTGCTCGGTGACCCTTCCTCGATCGCACGATGGGTCAGTACCGGAAATGACTTCTCTTTGGGAGGAGTCATCGAACCGTAATGCGCAACCCACCATGCCTCATTCTCGGCGGGATCTACCGAGCGAGGCACAAACTCCATCTTCGGAACAACGAGCTCTTCATGAGCACTCGCTGATGAAGACCCTTTTCTCGCAATCTTTTTTCTTGCTCGACATTTTATACTTTCTCTTTTGGAAAATAGAGGGAAAGGATGGAGAGAAAGAGAAATCTTGGAAGAAAACAAAAAGTGAAAAAAAATATGAAGAAGTTACCTCCCTTCTTATAGGCATGAGAATTTACTATTCAATCTCGGACTTTCGGATATTAGTTCCATCCAACACGCCTAACTTGCCAAACATGCCTAACCGCACGCTAGGACCCTACGATGCGTGGTCCTAACGGGCTAGGGGGCTAACTGTTGGGGTCAAAAACGGTCACGACGAAATTAACACCAAAAAATCCTCGGAAATCGTATTTCTGAGAAGATAGTAAAAGAAAAATACGATTTTCGTTAAAAATAACCAATACGAAGTTTTTTACGAAGAAGTATCCTTGAAAGCTCAGAATGGACAACTCGAGCTCGATCATTGCAAAACTACCGCGCATGCACGCTATCCGGTCGCTACATAGCAACCAAGTCCAAGCCAAAGCTCGGTCGCTATGTAGTGACCGAGCGTCCATCCCGCTCGGTCGCTACGCAGCGACCGAGCTCGAGCCAAGGCTCGGTCGCTACGTAACGACCGAGCGTTCGCCCGCTCGGTCGCTACGTAGCGACCGAGAGTTCGTCTTGCTCGGTCGCTACGTAGCAACCGGGCTCGAGCCAAAGTTCGGTCGTTTCGTAGCGACCGGGCTCTTCCGAACATCGATACGACACCAGTCCATGCACTCTCGTCAAAACTTCAAATGCTATCTCCCGAAGACCGTAGCGAGCTCAGTCTATGTTTTCCGCTATTCTAAACCATCGATCAAACTTTGCGGATTAAAATCCGCGGAAAGTTCATTCTTTATCGAAAAGAAATTGAAATAAACGTGGCGTGTCGGAAGACGGCCCATGGGGACCTAAGACACAACTCGAGGCCCATCCTACGATTTCTTAACCAAAAGCCCGTATACCACAGCACGGTTTACGCTTGGTCCACAAGGAAGGATAAATGTCAAGTTTCCACGTAAGTTTTGAAGATAATTGTGAAGATCGGAAAAAATGGAATATCTCCATTTTTATGCTATGACGGCTTAAGGGCAGAAAAGGAAAAGCGTAAACCGACCTTGGAGCTGGTATATAAGAAGTCCTAGGCGAGGAGCGCAAGGAGAGAATTTTTTCAGAGCAAACTTAGCACATAGAGCAATTTAGGCAATTTTCCGTTTTTGTTATTTCGAGCTGCGACTCAATTAGGTTTAGCCTTCTTAGGGTTGCTAGAACTAGGAATCTCGCAGACAGCTCTCGAGCCCAGGCTTATATCTTGTTGTAAACGCTCATACGCAAATTCGGAATAAGATCTCCTTTGCTCTCTTTTTCAATTTCTTATTTTTATCGTTGTTATTCTCGTGTTCTGATTACTTGACGTGTGGTAATTAGCAGATATCCGGGTCCTCTGGGAAATTACGGTTTTCCTAGTTTCCTTATTTAAACGGAAATCGACAGTGCAAATTTCGGTTCCCACAAAGGCAATGTCACAGTCCGGCCAGGTAAGTAATACTAACCTTTACATGACTTCCGGACAAGTGCTTAAATCATTACAACGTGAGACACAGGTGCTACTAATGATCTTTAAGGAAGGTTGTTTTGCAGGTTTTGAGGCTCCTGAAGTACCGGACGTAGTACAAGACCTCATGGGACGTAACAAGGATGTCTTTCCTGATGAGATTCCAGCCGGTTTACCCCCTGTCTGTGGCATAGAACATCAGACCTTGTACCCGGCGCGCCCCTGCCAAAATGAGCCGCTTACCGTGTCAACCCTGAGGAAGCTAAGGAGTTGGAGCGGCAGGTCCAAGGCCTCATGGACAAAGGCTACATCCACGAGAGCCTTAGCCCCTGTGCGGTCCCGATTCTGTTAGTGCCTAAGAAGGATGGAACGTGGCGCATGTGTGTGGACTGCCGAGCCATCAACAACATAACCTTCAAATATCGGTACCCTATACCTAGATTAGATGATATGTTGGATAAACTGAGTGGTTCTATTGTGTTTTCTAAGATTGATCTCAGGAGTGGATACCATCAAGTCCGCATGAAGGAAGGAGATGAGTGGAAAACCGCCTTCAAGACCAAGCAAGGTCTGTACGAGTGGCTGGTGATGCCGTTTGGCCTTACCAACGCCCCTAGCACATTCATGAGGCTCATGAACGAGGTCCTCCGACCTTACATTGGTAAATTTGTTGTTGTATACTTTGATGACATCCTGATTTACAGCAGGTTCTTAACTGAACACATTGGACATCTAGAACAGGTCTTGAAAGCCTTGAGGCAAGAAGGCCTTTATGCTAACCTTAAGAAATGTGTTTTCTGCACTGATCAGTTGGTATTTTTAGGTTTTGTTGTGAGTTCACAGGGACTGAAGGTTTATGAGGAGAAGATCAAGGTGATACAAGACTGGCCGACCCCGACCACGATCGGACATGTCCGCAGCTTCCATGGACTGGCTAGTTTCTATCGACGATTCGTGAAGGATTTCAGTACCATTGCCGCCCCAATGACCTCCGTGATCAAGAAGAACGTATCCTTTACTTGGGGTCCTGCCCAAGAGGAGTCTTTCAACAGGCTTAAATACAGTTTGACACATGCACCGGTCCTAACTCTTCCTGATTTTGATAAACCTTTTGAGATGTGTGATGCTTCAGGGACAGGAATAGGAGCCGTACTGACCCAAGGAGGCCGGCCAGTTGCTTTCTTCAGTAAGAAATTGAGTGTAGCCGCTGTAGCATCCCCGATTCTGGATAGGATCGTCCGGACATGCCTTAGTGCGAGGAGACGCACCAGTCAGGTCACATGACCTAAAGACAAGCGTGTCATGGTCCAAAACGTGGTTAAGGGAATCAGGTAGCTGGAACTTAACCAAAATAAGGCAGAGGCAAGCTCAAAGGAGCTGGACAAGCGAGCTGGTAGCTGGACGAGATCCGGGTGAAGCTCGATGAAGTGAGTGATCAGAATGGATCATGGGAAAACTAAGTCTAGTTCTGGAAATAGACCAAGGGACTTAAAAGGATTGAATAATATAAAGGAAGCAAGCTGGAGACAGTGTATAACAGGTGGGCAATGCAGTAAGCAAGCTCGACCAGCTAGGTGAAGTGTAGTGCAGCTCGGTGTAGCTCACTGAAGTGTAGGTCAGCTCCCTGAGCTGGATGGTCTAGATCACTCAGCTGGATCAGCTGGGGATCAGCTCAACTCAGCTGGACTGAGTGTTCAGGTCTCGGGCAGTTGGGTCGGGTCTGGACAGTGGTCGGGCCATGTGGGTTACCCGTGTGTGCCGATGGGGTGGTGGGCTCTTGGGATTGAGCCAGGGGCATGGGCAGTCCGTGTGGGATTGTTTTGGACATGTCCAGGAGTGGTTTGGCAGTTACCAGAACGTCTTGTAACTGCCATAGGCGAAAGGGTGCAATTTGTACCATTGATTAAATCAATGGCCAGAATTGATACCAAAGGGATGCAATGGTTAAGATGTAACCACCCCTTCTTCTATAAAAGGCAGGCAAGTCCGTGCCTTCTCAGGCATGCCAGGGATTCCACCTACATCCTGAAATATAAAGAAAACCAGAGAAAAACAGAGAGATGGTCGGATTGAATAATCCAATACCAAGAGGCATTCAAAGGCATCAAAGAGGCAGTTTTGGAGGGCAATCAAGAGGGAGTTGAGAACGACCCTCTGGTGAGTTTTGATTATTGTTTGCCACGCCCTGGTCTTCATCTATATCCATACATCACACGAAAATAGCCTGGAGAGAAGATAGGAGGCCGGATCCCACTTCCAATGGTTGAGACAGCCTCAACGGCAGATGTGTGTAGAGAGGCAGTTTCATGGGCACTGAAGGGGGAAGTAATGCACGACCCTGTGATCGTGTTTGATCATGCATGATCACGTCCTAGGCTTCTTATACAGCCTGTGGACACACGCAAATGGTTAGGAGAGAGGGGGGAAAGCCGGACTCCACTTCTAGAGGCCAATACAGCCTTAAAGATGGATGCAGTGTAGAAAGTGGTTTCAAGGGAGTTCCATGGAAAGGGTGATTGGTGCGACCCATGAATGGACCTTCTCAATACTGGAAGTATATGATAAGGATTGATAGAGGCGTGCACTGGAGGAGCATGGACGTCCATGATAAGGGAAGGCACATGATCTAATCAGATCATGTATAAGGTAACCGGTTTATAATTACTATTCGGTTTATGTTTATGTCTCTTGTGGAACTGGTCCTGGCCAAGAATGGCACGCCCTTGGAAACTACATATAATGTGATGTGATCTAAGGAACTAGTAGTTGAGGAAGGGGCCGGATCATAGTTGGTACAACTCGTCCATATGGTGTGATGGACGGATGCAATGCATCGGCCATACTATATGGGGCGGGACATGGGAACTGGGTTTGTGTTGATCACGGCCTGATCCATCAGAGGGTGATCTATGTATGGGTATGATTGGCCATGGTCATAATGCAGGGGTGAAGAGTCGTGACCTTTCAGCAAGGTAGTTATCCATGATAGTTAACCGAGTAAACGGAAACTGTTGTGGGACAGCGGTATTGGCCGCATGAGGAGAAGGCCGTGTGTCATCTGGTCTTGGGCAAGGATGGACGACCTGAACCATAGGTGATGGATCAAGGTGTCTAATCTGATTGATCAAAGGATGCACCGGTTGTAAGGGTAAGATTGATCGGGTTTATTGGGATATGGTTCCATGGCCGGTTAGGTAAGTGTGAAGACTCATCAGTTCTGAGTCATGTGGGTGGTTGGTTGATTGACTTAGGATCTGATGGGCATTATTAGTCCATGAGAGGACTTGGCTCCAGGGGAGCATACGCTTAAGACTTGATAGCACTGAACCATGGCCTTGGCCGGTTCAGGGGTGATGTCCATGGCCTTGGCCGGACTGATCATGATCGGGATCCATATGATATGGGTCGATTCATTGGATTCCGATTATGGGAATCTCTTAGTTGGAATTTATCATGAGTTTTCATGAATTTTAATTAATTTTTGAAGCACTTTTGGAAGTGGCCAGAAACGTAACTGAAGACTCCCCAAAAGTACTTGGTCTGTGGGGATGGTTGGCTGAATGACTAAGTACTGAAGGGAAGAGTATATGCAGGTATAAGAGAGCTGTACGAGTAGACAGGGAGCTCGTCGAAGCTACCTCACAGCTCTACCAGCTGGGTCGAGAGTGATGGAACCTCAAGTGAAGTGGTTCATCTCAGCTAGCTGGATGAGCTAGCTAAACAGCTAAGTCAGCTGGGACAATGAGCTAACAAACTCCTTGGATGAAGCAAAGGTATGATCTAGCAATGTTGCATAGATCTAGATAGAATGGTTAGGGGAATGGAACCTCGGATTTGTATGCCTTGATTTGGGTTCAGGGACCTTGGAGCTTGCTGGTAGTTGAGTATTCTAACCATTAGCCGAGGTGATTCGACCAGACAAGTATTATATTGGCTGTAGACCAATGGTTAAGTAGAGAATATCCGCTGCGTATGAGTTGAAATGATCTATGCTAGGGAATGACTAAGGTAGTCTTAAGCTAAGGTCTAAGTTAGCCCTCGCCTATGGGCGATAATATAGATAAAGGGCAAAATTTGAGAGGTTCGGTCAGTGTATGGACCGAGCGACGTGAGGCATCGACCGCGGCCTAGTCGGCCGGGATCGGGCCTTACAGCCGCCCTCAATTATCCCACCTATGATAAAGAGCTATATGCTCTAGTAAGATCACTTGAAACTTGGCAACATTATCTTCTGTCTAAAGAGTTTATTATTCATACAGATCACGGGACTCTTAAGCATTTGAGGGGCCAGACAACACTCAAGAAGAGGCATGCTAGGTGGCTGGAATTCGTGGAGACTTTTCCCTATGTGATCAAGTACAAGAAGGGGAAGGAAAACGTAGTGGCAGATGCTCTATCCCGGCGCCACACACTCATTACCACCATGGAGGCTAGGATCATGGGTTTTGAACAACTTAAAATGTCTTATGAAACTGACCCTGATTTTTCTGAGCTTTACAGTAACACGGCTAAGGGAGCCATGGGTCCATTCTATCAGCAGGACGGGTTCCTCTTCAAGGAGAAATGCCTGTGCATTCCTCATGGGTCCATGCGAGACTTACTGACCCGAGAAGCTCATGGGGGCGGGTTGATGGGACATTTCGGTCGAGACAAAACCCTGAGCGTCCTGTCTGACCACTTCTATTGGCCCCGGATGAGGCGTTACGTCGAGAGCCTATGCGCCAAGTGCACTGTCTGCCTTAAAACCAAATCCAGGTCGCATCCTTATGGTTTACACATGCCTTTAGCTATTCCTATTGCACCATGGGTCGTGTAGCATCCCCGATCCTAGATAGGATCATTGGGACGAGCCATGGTGCGAGGAGACGCACCAGACAGGTCATTTGGTCTAAGGACAAGCGTATCATGGCTCAAATAATAAGGTTAAGGGTATCAGGGAGCTGAGACTTAACCAGGATGGAACAGAAGGAAGCTTAGGAGAGCTGGCCGAGTGATCTAGCAGCTGGACAGGGTCGGGAACAAGCTCAACCAGCTGGGGACAGTGTGAAACCAGGTCACTCAGTCCTTGGTAGCTCACTCAGCTGAGGCCAGCTAGTGACCAGCTCAACTCAGCTCGATGGAGTTTTATTGTCCGGGCCGGCGTGGCCGGGTCATGGGCGGTTATGGGCTGGTGGGGTCTTGGCCTGAACCACCAAGGGTCCGTGGGGTCTTGGCCTTGGACAAGGGACGCTGGACAATGTTATGGGCCTGATTTTCGGACAGCCCAAAGGAAGGGAAGAGCAGTTGGGCAGTTACTCCTGAAAAGGTGCAAAAGGGGCAGTTTTGTGCCTTTTCTCTCTAACTGCTTGGCCGGTTTCTCCAGGGCAGTTGGGGCTGGCTTTATCTATAAATAGAGAGTCCCTGGCACAGAAAATGGCACGAAATTCCTTAGGAAAAGCTCTGCCAAACTCATAACAGAAAGAAAGAAAGAGAGAGAGACCGGCGGTTAGAGAAGAGAACAGTGTGTGGTGGTGTTGGCTTGCCGGCGTGTTCTGAGCGTGGGAAGGCCAGGCCGTGAAGATGGATACCAGACAGAAAGACAAGGCGAAGGAGAAGGAGAAGGACTTGCCTCCAAGGGAGAGAACGCCTAAGGTTAGTGGTGTAGACTGCAAGGAACGGCCCCGGGCCTGCGGATGATCCGTGCGGCCTTGCGGTCGGTTCTCTTGGCAGATGCATCCATTCTCTTTACTTCTTCTGGATCGCCTGTTCTATAGTATTTTGTGATGTTATTGTATTGATTCAGACAGGGAACACTGGACCAAGGCCATGGCCGGTCCAGGGGTAAAGTCCTAGGCATTGGCCGGACTGATCTATGGTCGGATCTCACATTCCGGGTCGGTTTTGTTGAGATCTGACTATGGGAATCTCTTAGTTGGGAATTATCATGAATTGTCATGGATTTTACTTAGTTTTTGGGAATTTATTTGTGTATGTCCAAACTGGACAGATCCTAGTTCTTAAGGGCCGAACCATGCCATTCTAGTCTTGTTGCTTAGGTTATCGGCCACATGTGTTTATGATGTGATTTATGTGGTTTCAGGACCAGACTTGGACTGTGGTAAAGGAAAGGTACCGTGAAGACTCAGGCCATGGGAAGATGTGTGGTGAATGGGTCATTGTTGATAAGTGTGTAGTATTGATAGCCTATTGTGCAACTTGTGAACTTATGATAGACTAAGTGTGTAAACTAGTAGTATGAACTTATGAATGATGTATGGATCTTATTATGTTATATATATAATCTATTTGCCCTTTATGTTCACTTGTCTTGATTGTTAAACTTGAACCTCACCTTAGGGAAATTGAACTTAACATCTAAAAGACCTTAAAAGACCGGATTCATTTGTATAAGAACGGATGTTAAGTTCGTGGTTCATGGTTGGGCTTAAGAGCCGGGAACGGGCCTTACAAGTTGGTATAAGAGCATGCTTGATTCTAGGATTTGGTTGGGTTATGTGTTCACCACACTTCTGGCTTTGGGTCTCACGGTAAGGTTGGGTAGAAAGGGTTGTTTTCTTAACGTTGTATGTTCTCGGAGGTTTGTATAAGTTGATGGGACTAACTGGTTTGTGTTTTCAACTCCTAAGGGAACAAAGAGGGCTAAAGGCCGGAAGGGCAAGGAGGCGGCTGGTGCTTCTGGACCGGTTGTGGGAGAGGGAGTCAATCCTACCCAAGTGTTGCCTATCCAAGTGGGGTTGGTCAACAATGAGACCGGGGAGCCCATGGCGCCAATCTTGCCTAAGGAGGTTCAGGTTGCTAACCTGGGCGAACAACAGGAGATGGGACGTGAGGAGGAAGGTGAATCCTCCCATACAGGAGACCAGACCAGTCGGGGAACTGGTGCCTTGTAGACGGCCGAGCCGTCCATGCGCGAGGTGTTGGACGTGGTTAAGGCCATGGGCACTCAGATGTTGGCTTTCACTCAAGAATTCACCCCATTGGTGAATTCTTCCGTGGGCCAGGTCACACCAGCTCAGGCCACAGCTCAGGCTACTCAGAGGGCAGCTCAGACAGCTGGGACCGCAGCTGGTGTAGCTCGAGCAGCCGCACATGTAGCTCAGACAGCTGCTAGGACAGTTGAGGATCGAGCTACAGTTGAGGCTGATGTGATGGAGATCGATCCGCCTGTTCGTCTAGTTAGGAGAGTGGATTACTTGAGCTTGCTAGCTCACATCTCCAAGCTGGGTATGAAGCAGTTTGCTGGTAGTTCCAATCCCATTGAGGCAGACGAGTGGAGGAGGAGTACAAGAAAGACATTGCAGTTCACTTCCTGGAAGGTGACGCGCACAACTGGTGGTTGGCTTTGGACAAACGCACCAATGGGACTATTGAGCGTTTTTCAGACTTTGAGATTGAGTTCAACCACAAGTACTTTCCAGCTGAAGCTTGGGACCGCCTGGAGTCCCAGTTCCTGGACTTGTCCCAGGGACACATGACAGTACTGAGTATGAGGAGAAGTTCAACCGGCTCAGACGTTACGTAGGTAAAGAGCTGGAAGAGGAGACAGTGCAGATACGTAGGTTTGTTCGAGGCCTAAGGGTCAAACTTCGAACCTACTGCTCGGTTGGTCATTTCCAGACAGTGTCTGAGCTCGTGGAAAGGATGGCTTTTGGTAGAGACCAACCTGGCCGAGGAGGCTAAGAAAAGGTCTAGGAGCCATGCGTCCTCTGGTGGTTCCGGGAGTGACCGGAAGAGGAAGAGGGACACCGCCGAGGAGGGTAAAACCTCAAAAGGTAGGCCAAAGTGTTCTAAGTGCAGGAGGCGTCATGGAGGCGAATGCTGGAAGGCTATGGGAGCTTGTACTCGGTGTGGCAAGATGGATCATTCAGCTCGGGACTGTCCAGGGCCGCAGGCAGGGCTCAAGTGGGGGTGATACCAGGGGATGTCACCTATGTCCAAAGCTCCAAGCGGAACAAGAGAAGGGCCGCGGTGAGGCAAGCAAACCAAGCCAGAGCCAGGGCCAGACCTCTAACCCAAGGGTTTACGAGCTATCCAAGGATGAGGACGAGACTAAACCATTCAAGTCGATCACTGGTAATGATTCTAGGCTTATTCTCTTTCGATTTGGTAGAATTGCATGGTACAGAACCTAGAACGGATTAGATACTTAGATTGAGTCTTTGTAGGGACCCTAAGTATTGGTGGTGTGGAAACACACGTTCTGTTTGACACTGGAGCTACACATAGCTTTGTGAGTCCAGGGTTGATCGGAAAGGGTTTGTTCCAAATTGGAATGAGGGATGATCCGTGCATAGTATATGCAGCCGGTGGCCAAGCGATGCATTCCTTGGGACTGCTTAGGGACGTCCCAGTGATGATCCAGGACAGGGTAATGCATGTGGATCTGGTGGTAGTCCCCCTTAAAAATCACGAGGTGATATTGGGTATGGACTGGCTTGGAAAGAATCGGGCCACCTTGGATTGTCACCGGGGGAGGGTGCAGTTCGAGAGTGGGTGTGGACCCCCGATCAGGTTCCAAGGTATTAAGCCGGCCTCAAGTTGCTTAGTGGTATCAGCAGTCCAAGCAGAACGGATGCTTGAGAAAGGTTGTGAGGCTTATTTGGCCACAATCACCACTAAGGAGGTCGTTGGGGGTGGTGACCCAGAAGGGATACCGCTGGTCAGTGAGTTTGAGGATGTGTTTCGGACGCTACAGGGCATTCCCCCTGATAGGGCCGATCCGTTCATAATAGAACTGGAACCAGGGACGGCCCCATTGTCTAAAAGTCCCTATCGAATGGCTCCTGCCGAAATGGCCGAGCTAAAGAAACAACTGGAGGAGTTGTTGGACAAAGGGTTCATACGCCCAAGTATCTCGCCTTGGGGAGCACCAGTCCTGTTTGTGAAGAAAAAGGATGGTAGTTTCAGGCTGTGCATTGATTACCGAGGGTTGAATAGGGTGACTGTGAAGAACAAGTACCCATTGCCCAGGATTGATGAGTTGTTGGATCAGCTCAAGGGAGCCAAGTGGTTTTCCAAGATTGATTTGGCCTCAGGGTATCACCAAATCCCAATAGAGCCCAATGATATCAGGAAGACGGCATTCCGGACCCGGTATGGTCACTACGAGTTTGTGGTTATGCCATTTGGTCTAACCAATGCTCCAGCTGCGTTCATGAAGATGATGAATGGTATCTTCCGAGACTTTCTGAATGAATTTGTAATCATTTTCATAGATGACATACTTGTATATTCCAGAAGCAAGGAAGACCATGAGAGGCATCTGAGGGCGGTGTTGGAACGGCTAAGAGAGCAGAAACTCTTTGTTAAGTTAAGCAAGTGCAGCTTCTGGCAGAAGAGCATTGGCTTCCTTGGACACATTGTGTCAGATCAAGGAGTGTCTGTGGATCCGGAAAAGATATAGGCTATCCAAGCCTGGCCACAACCTAAGAGTGCTACAGAAGTCAGATGCTTCATAGGGTTGGCCGGCTACTATCGGAAGTTCGTCAAGGGGTTTGCGAGTTTGGCTCAACCCATGACTCAACTCACGGGCAAGGATGTTAGGTTTGCCTGGACAGGAGATTGTGAGAAGTGCTTCATGGCTCTGAAGGACATGCTTACAAGGGCACCAGTCCTAGTACAGCCTGAGGCGGATCAGCCATATGTAGTGTATACGGACGCATCCATCACTGGGTTGGGATGTGTTCTGACTCAATATGGGAAGGTGATTGCTTATGCTTCAAGACAATTGCGAAAGCATGAAGGGAATTACCCAACCCATAACTTAGAGATGGCGGCCGTAGTTTTTGCACTGAAGATTTGGAGATCCTACCTATATGGTGCTAAGGTTCAGATCCTTACTGACCACAAGAGCCTCAAATACATATTCACGCAACCAGAATTAAATTTGAGGCAGAGGCGTTGGATGGAGTTCGTGGCCGACTATGATTTAGATATTGCTTACCATCCTGGTAAGGCAAATTTGAGGCCAAGGTATCAGCTGAGAAGGAAGCTGATGAGTTGGAAGAGATGGTCCGGTCATTGCACCTGAACACAATGGCCAGCGAGGACGAGCCGTTGGTTTTGGAAGCGGTGATCTAAGCTGATCTTCTCACCAGGATCAGGCAGGCACAAGGCTTGGACGAGAACCTACAAAAGGTTGCTCGAAATGAACTGACGGAGTATCAGATCATGGCAGATGGAACCATTCTGGTACGAGGACGGGTCAGTGTGCCTAATGATAAGAACCTAAAGGAAGAGATTATGAGGGAAGCTCATAAATCCAAGTTCTCGATACATCCAGGGGCAACTAAAATGTATCAAGACCTTAAGAGGTATTATCATTGGATACGGATGAAGGTAGACATAGCTGAGTGGGTGGCCAAGTGTGCTACATGCCAGTTAGTCAAGGCGGAGCATCAGGTTCCAAGTGGGCTGTTACAAAGTTTACCCATTCCGGAATGGAAGTGGGATCACATCACTATGGACTTTGTAACCGGTTTTCCCACCACTAGGAAAAGGAATAATGCGGTTTGGGTGATAGTGGATAGACTCACCAAATCCGCAAACTTCCTGCCTTTGAAGAAATCAGATGGGGTTGATCAGATTGTGGTCAAGTACATGGACGAGATCATGCGGCTACATGGCATTCCGTCTAGCATTGTGTCGGATAGGGATCCGAGGTTTACTTCACGATTCTGGAAGGCTTCCAAAAGGCCTTGGGACGAGAGTGAACATGAGTACAGCTTATCATCCCCAGACAGATGGGCAATCAGAACGCACGATCAGGATACTGGAGGATATGCTAAGGGCATGTGTCTTAGATTGGGGAAACTCATGAGAAAGGCATCTGCCATTGGTGGAGTTTGCATACAACAACAGTTTTCACCGAAGTATTGGCATGTCCCCCTATGAAGCCTTATATGGGCGGCCATGTAGAACGCCATTGTGCTGGACCCAAGTGGGGGAGCGCAGCATGATAGGGCCGGAAATAGTGGAGGAGACAACTGAGAAGATCAAGTTCATCCAAGATAAGATGAGGACGGACCAAGACCGTCAAAAACATTATGCAGACAAACGTCGGAAAGAACTTGAGTTCGAAGTTAGTGATATGGTATACCGAAAGATGATTACCTTCAAGGGGAGGGTGAAAATCTCAGGTAGGAGGAAGTTAGATCCAAGGTACTTGGGTCCATTCCGAATTGTTGAGAGAGTTGGAGCGGTGGCTTACAAGTTGGATTTACCCTCCGAGATGGATGCATTCCACAATGTGTTCCATGTCTCTAGACTAAGGAAATGCCTATCAGATCAGGATGTTTACATTCCGGAGATTCCTTCTGATTTAGGGACGAACCTCACCTTAGAGACAAGGCCAGTCCGGATCATGGACAGAATGGAAAAGGAAACCCGGAACAAGACAACTCAAATGCTCAAGGTGATTTGGGAGTGCAACGGTCGAGAGGAAGTAACTTGGGAAACAGAGGCAAGAATGAAAGCTGAGTTTCCTGAGTGGATGAAGCAATTTGAGGAAGAGTCACTTGGTTCGGATTCGAGGACGAATCCATATCAAGTGGGGGAGACTTGTAGCATCCCCGATCCTAGATAGGATCGTTGGGACGAGCCATGGTGTGAGGAGACGCAGCAGACAGGTCATTTGGTCTAAGGACAAGCGTATCATGGCTCAAATAATAAGGTTAAGGGTATCAGGGAGCTGAGACATAACCAGGATGGAACGGAAGGAAGCTTAGGAGAGCTGGCTGAGTGATCTAGCAGCTGGACAGGGTCGGGAACAAGCTCAACCAGCTGGGGACAGTGTGAAACCAGCTCACTCAGTCCTTGGTAGCTCACTGGAGCTGATAGGTTAGCTCACTCAGCTGAGGCCAGTTAGTGACCAGCTCAACTCAGCTCGGTGGAGTGTTATGGTCCGGGCCGGTGTGGCCGGGTCATGGGTGGTTATGGGCTGGTGGGGTCTTGGCCTGAACCACCAAAGGTCCGTGGGGTCTTGGCCTTGGACAAGGGACTTTGGACAATGTTATGGGCCTGATTTTCGGACAGACCAAAGAAAGGGAAGAGCAGTTGGGCAGTTACTCCAGAAAAGGTGCAAAAGGGGCAGTTTTGTGCTCTCTAACTGCTTGGCCGGTTTCTCCAGGACAGTTGGGGCTGGCTTTCTCTATAAATAGAGAGTCCCTGGCACAGAAAATGGCACGAAATTCCTTAGGCAAAGCTTTGCCAAACTCATAACAGAAAGAAAGAAAGAGAGAGACCGGCGGTTAGAGAAGAGAACCGTGTGTGGTGGTGTTGGCTTGCCGGCGTGTTCTGAGCGTGGGAAGGCCAGGCCGTGAAGATGGATACCAGACAGAAAGAAAAGGAGAAGGAGAAGGAGAAGGACTTTCCTCCAGGGGAGAAAACGCCTAAGGTTAGTGGTGTAGACTGCAAGGAACGGCCCCGGGCCTGCGGATGATCCGTGCGGCCTTGCGGCCGGTTCTCTTGGCAGATGCATCCATTCTCTTTACTTCTTCTGGATCTCCTGTTCTATAGTATTTTGTGATGTTATTGGATTGATTCAGACAGGGAACACTGGACCAAGGCAATGGCCGGTCCAGGGGTAAAGTCCTAGGCATTGGCCGGACTGATCTATGGTCGGATCTCACATTCCGGGTCGGTTTTGTTGAGATCTGACTATGGGAATCTCTTAGTTGGGAATTATCATGAATTGTCATGGATTTTACTTAGTTTTTGGGAATTTATTTGTGTATGTCCAAACTGGACAGATCCTAGTTCTTAAGGGCCGAACCATGCCATTCTAGTCTTGTTGCTTAGGTTATCGGCCACATGTGTTTATGACGTGATTTATGTGGTTTCAGGACCAGACTTGGACCGTGGTAAAGGAAAGGTACCGTGAAGACTCAGGCCATGGGAAGATGTGTGGTGAATGGGTCATTGTTGATAAGTGTGTCATATTGATAGCTTATTGTGCAACTTGTGAACTTATTATAGACTAAGTGTGTAAACTAGTACTATGAACTTATGAATGATGTATGGATGTCATTATGTTATATTTATAATCTATTTGCCCTTTATGTTCACTTGTCTTGATTGTTAAACTTGAACCTCACCTAAGGGAAATTGAACTTAACATCTAAAAGACCTTAAAAGACTGGAAGCATTTGTATAAGAACGGATGTTTAGGCTGCGGTTCATGGTTGGGCTTAAGAGCCGGGAACGGGCCTTACAGGTCGACTTGTCTATGGACTTTGTGCTCGGCTTGCCCAAGATAGAACACAAGGATTCCATTTTTGTTGTAGTGGACAGGTTCTCCAAGATGGCACATTTCATTCCGTGTTCCAAGACCATTGATGCAAGCCAAACCACCGATCTCTTCTTCAAGGAAGTGGTGCGCTTACATGGAGTGCCTCGTACCATTGTGTCCGACCGAGACACAAAATTCCTCAGCCACTTCTGGAGGACATTGTGGAAAAAGCTTGGTACCAAGCTCCTTTTCTCGACCACTTGCCATCCACAGACTGATGGACAGACCGACGTAGTAAACCATACACTCTCTCAGCTGTTGAGGGCTACGATGGGTAAGAATCTTAGAAATTGGTTGAGTTGTTTGCCATTCATTGAATTTGCTTATAACCATGCAAGGCACTTATTACTAATCTCTCCCCTTTTGAGATTGTGTATGCTTTAGACCAGAGACGCCCATGGACCTATCCGCACTGCCCCCAGCCATGCAAGTTAGCCAGAGTGGTGACAAAAAGGCTGAGTTCGTGAAGAACATGCACCGGCAAGTCAGGGAGACTTTGGAGAAGAAGGCTGAACGGAACCGGATTAAGCTCAACAAGGGGCGCACGGAAGTTATCTTCCAACCAGGCGACTGGGTGTGGCTCCACTTGAGGCCAGAGCGGTTCCCAGAAGAAAGGAAGAGCAAACTATCCCCACGAGGGGACGGACCATTCCGAGTGCTCGACCGGATCAATGACAATGCCTACCGGCTAGAGCTGCCAGGTGAGTTTAAAGCTTCCCGAACGTTCAATGTGTCTGATTTGTCTCCTTATATTGCAGATGACGGAGATGTTCTGAGGACAGAACCTGTTCAAGAGGGAGGGGATGTTGTAGTACCCACGACTGAGGTTCCCATCATCCGCCAAGGTCCTACCACAAGGTCCGGCTCAAGGGTTATAAGAGCTGGATTTGCCAAAGCTGTCCAGGAGTTGCTTGCACAGGAAAAAACCGGATTCAAGCAACTATTGATCCAGGAGTTGGCCTACTTAAAGCTTGAAGACACCAGCGAACCGTTAGAGGTTCCAGATTCCTTCCATTCAAGCCAATTCTCCTCCATCGACCAGAATGAAGCCGGCCTGACCATTTCCACCTTCATCCTCAATCCATCCACCCAACTTGCTTCCGATTCAGAGATATAGCCGTCCATCAGAAGGAGTAGTATGTGTTGTACTCTTTTTCCTTCATCGGGTTTTGTCCCACTAGGTTTTCCCGATAAGGTTTTAATGAGGCAACATGCCAGCATACTATGAGTTCTGATCCGGACATCTCAATCCGCGACCGGTCTATTGTTTTCTTCAATTTATTTCGGTTAAGACTTTGGGCAATTGTCAGTCCATTTAAGAGTCGGCCATTTGTCTAGGCCTTTTATCTTTTAGTGTTCATTAAGGGAAAACTATTTAATCCATTGTAGTGTGCCGATTTTTGACTAAGTCTTTTATGAAAATCGTTTTGCTTTAGCAAAGAAACCCTAGGTCTTTCAGTTGTGTGAAACTATTGAGAGCAGCCGTCTGACATATCAAAGAGCCGATCCATTGTTCTTTGTGGAGTCCATCGATCCACTCCATCCCTTGTCCGATCTTGAGAGAGACATACGTCCAGCAAGAGCCGGATCCATATCTATCCTTCAAACCATCCTTTGATCTTGTTGAGAGAGACACACGTTCAGCAACAGATCCCAACCGCCATTCTTCTCTTCTATTTATCTTTTATGTTCTTAGATTTCCTTCATCCATATTTTAAAACCCATAAAAATCATATCTTGCTTTTTTATCATTCATCCATTTGCCTCTCTGTTTCTGTTCTTAACTTTATACAAAACTCATAAAAAGGTTCATATTTGTTTCAGGTACAACCGCATATAAGAGAAGACCCAGCTGGAACCGTCCAGCCTAGCTGAGACTGAACCGCAGCAACCCTCAGTCCGTACCGTCCGATCATCCCGATCTGTGCCTACAACACTGTGTGTACTGAACAGACAGCCCACGTGGGCCAAAATCACCCGAACAAACCACGGGAAGGGCCAGCGTGCTGAGTCCAAGAACCAGCGTGCTGATATGTGTACTGATGGACAGCCACGGACGTCTTGTGTGTGCTGACGGACACACACGGACACACACGGACAGCCACGGACGTCTTGTGTGTGCTGGCAGACACCCACGGACGTCCTGTGTGTACTGAACAGACAGCCCACGTGGGCCAAAATCACCCGAACAGTCCACGGGAAGGGTCAGCATGCTGAGTCCAAAGACCAACGTGCTGATATGTGTACTGATGGACAGCCACGGACGTCCTGTGTGTGCAAACAGACACACACGGACAGCCACAGACGTCCTGTGTGTGCTGACGGACACCCACAGATGTCCTGTGTGTGCTGAAGGACACCCATGGACGTCCTGTGTGTGCTGATGGACACCCACAGACGTCCTGTGTGTACTGAATAGACAGCCCACGTGGGCCAAAATCACCCTAACAGTCCACGGGAAGGGCCAGCGTGCTGATATGTGTACTGATGGACAGTCACATACGTCATGTGTGTGCTAACGGACACACACAGACAAACACGGACACACACAGACAAACACGGACACACATGGACAGCCACAGACGTCCTGTGTGTGCTTGCGGACACCCACAGACGTCCTGTGTGTACTGAACAGACAGCCCACGTGGGCCAAAATCACCCGAACAGTCCACGGGAAGGGTCAGCATGCTGAGTCCAAGGACCAACGTGCTGACATGTGTACTGATGGACAGCCACGGATGTCCTGTGTGTGCTGACGGACACACAAGGACACACAAGGACACACACGGACACACACGGACAGCCACAAACGTCCTGTGTGTGCTGACGGACACCCACAGACGGCCTATGTGTGCTGACGGACACCCACAGACACACACGGATACACACAGACGTCCTGTGTGTGGTGAGGGACACCCACGGACGTCATGTGTGTGCTGACGGACACACACGGACGTCCTGTGTGTACTGAACAGACAGCCCACGTGGGCCAATATCACCCAAACAGTCCACGGGAAGGGCCAGTGTGCTGAGTCCAAGGTCCAACGTGCTGATATGTGTACTGCTGGACAGCCACGGACGTCCTGTGTGTGCTGACGGACACACACGGACAGCCACCAACGTCCTGTGTGTGCTGGCGGACACCCACGGACATCCTGCGTGTACTGAACAGACAGCCCCCGTGGGCCAAAATCACCCGAACGGTCCACGAGAAGGGTCAGCGTGCTGAGTCCAAGGACCAACGTGCTGATATGTGTACTGATGGATAGCCACAGACGTCATGTGTGCGCTGACGGACACACACGGACAGCCACAGACGTCCTGTGTGTGCTGACGGACACACACGGACGTCCTGTGTGTGCTAACGGACACCCACAGACGTCCTGTGTGTATTGAACAGACAGCCTATGTGGGCCAAAATCATCCGAACAGTCCACGGGAAGGGCCAGCATGCTGAGTCCAAAGACCAGCATGCTGATATGTGTATTGATGGACAGCCACAGATGACCTGTGTGTGCTGACGGACACACACAGACACACACAGACACACACGGATAGCCACAGACGTCCTGTGTGTGCTGGCGGACACCCACGGACGTCCTGTGTGTACTGAACAAACAGCCTACGTGGGCCAAAATCACCCGAACAGTCCACGGGAAGGGCCAGCGTGCTGATATGTTTATTGATGGACAGCCACAGATGTCCTGTGTGTGCTGACGGACACACACAGTCACACACACGGACACACACGGACAGCCACGGACGTCCTGTGTGTGCTGGCGGACACCCACGGACGTCCTGTGTGTACTGAACCGACAGACCACGTTGGCCAAAATCACCCGAACAGTCCACGGGAAGGGTCAGCGTGCTGAGTCCAAGGACCAACGTGCTGATATGTGTACTGATGGACAGCCACGGATGTCCTGTGTGTGTCCGTGTGTTTCCGTCAGCACACACAGGACGTCCGTGGCTGTCCATCAGTACACATATCAGCACGTTGGTCCTTGGACGTCCTGTGTGTGCTGACGGACACCCTGTGGCTGTCCATCAAACAGCCACGGACGTCCTGTGTGTGCTGACGGACACCCACAGACGTCCTGCGTGTGCTGACGGACACCCACGGACGTCCTGTGTGTACTGAATAGACAGCCCACATGGGCCAAAATCACTCGAACAGTCCAAGGGAAGGGCCAGCGTGCTGAGTCCAAGGACCTGCGTGCTGATATGTGTACTGATGGACAACCACAGACGTCCTGTGTGTGCTGACAGACACACACGGACACACACGGTCACACACGGACAGCCACGGACGTCCTGTGTGTGCTGGAGGACACCCACGGACGTCATGTGAGTACTGAACAGACAGCCTACGTGGGCCAAAATCACCCGTACAGTCCACGGGAAGGGTCAGCGTGCTGAGTCCAAGGACCAACGTGCTAATATGTGTACTGATGGACAGCCACAGACGTCGTGTGTGTGCTGACGGACACACACGGACACACACGGACAGCCACGGACGTCATGTGTGTGCTGACGGACACCCACGGACGTCCTGTGTGTGCTGACGGACACCCACGGACGTCCTGTGTGTACTGAACAGACAGTCCACTTGGGCCAAAATCACCCGAACAGTCCACGGACGTCATGTGTGTGCTGATGGACACACATGGACAGCCACAGACGTCCTGTGTGTGCTGGCGGATACCCACGGACGTCCTGTGTGTACTGAACAGACAGCCCACGTGGGCCAAAATCACCCGAACAGTCCACGGGAAGGGCCAGTGTGCTGAGTCCAAGGTCCAACGTGCTTATATGTGTACTGATGGACAGCCACGGACGTCCTGTGTGTTCTGACGGACACACACGGACAGCCACGGACGTCCTGTGTGTGCTGGCGGACACCCACAGACGTCCTGCATGTACTGAACAGACAGCCCCCGTGGGCCAAAATCACCCGAACGGTCCACGAGAAGGGTCAGCGTGCTGAGTCCAAGGACCAACGTGCTGATATGTGTACTGATGGACAGCCACAGACATCCTGTGTGCGCTGACGGACACACACGGACATCCACAGACGTCCTGTGTGTGCTGACGGACATACACGGACGTCCTGTGTGTGCTAACGGACACCCACCCAAGGTTTCAACTTGAAAGCAAAGTGAACCGATTTTTATGAGTTTTTCGTTTTTATGATGTAAACAGAAACAAATATGAAAACGAATGAGATGATGATGATAATGATAATAAAACAAGATAAATAAACAAATGATAGGATGGAATCAAGCTGCTGGATGTGTATCACTCTCAGCTTGATTAGATGATTAACTGAAGTGGATTTGCAGAGGAAGGTTTGATTGAATCTCTCAATCTGATGGAATGATGGATCGAAGTGATTGACTCTCTCAATCTGTGTACTGAGCTTGTTTGATTTGCACAAACAAACTAGACTCACGAAATCAATAAGACAACAAAGAATCTCTCTTTGAATCCTAAAGACCGATATTTTATACAAAGAACAACTTTGATAAATGATGTTAGGAGTTTTCAAGGCTCCTAAGACAAATGTTGTAGTATAAATGATTGTCGAACCAGTTCTGAGGGATATCAAAGCACTGAGAATGCAAGTACTCACTTAATCTAAGTGCAACCAATGATTTAGATGGGTTTTAAACTATGACTAAAACTAGAAAGCAATAACAGAATAATACTTTCTTGACTAAAGGAAAAGAGAACTCATGGGTATAGGGATTAGACCTTGGGTGATCAAGTATCGAACTAAGGATGGCAAATGATCAATCAAACTATCAACCTTAAGCCTAGACACAATTCTAAGCAAGCTCTATGTCTAGATGAATGCTCATTTGCTAACATATCTCAAACATCAAATGTCTTTGGTTGAATAATATGAAAGCAATCATTACTAACAAGTCTATTAGCTATCTTAGTACCTTTAACAACAAATGTCTTTGGCAAAGTATACTAAAAGCCTAGGAGAGTTGTCTCGGGCATTTCATCGAACACCTTTCGGGTGAGAAATGCCTAAGGATCAACAACTGAGTGGCCAACTCAGAAGATGCATTATGATTACTCTACTAGCAAGGAAATATGAATGATCTACACTAAAACATCCTAGCTCTAACCTAATCACCCTTAATCTCCCTAACCCATGAATTCAAAAGGTGATTACTCACTATTCTCCATGATTCCTCTTAAACCCATATTGGATTTCAGATTAATCATGTAGAGAAATAGATAAGAAATCAACAATAACACAAGAACATAACAATCAAAATCCAAGAGATGAACTTCTCAAGAGAGTTCTTGTGTATTTCTCAATAGATCAAAAGATAAAAGATAATCTGCCACTGGTGGCTACAAAAGATGTTTAAAACATAGGTTTTTCCAAGTGCAAAACGTCCAAAATAAATTGCAAAAAGGCCCTTAAGAAATCATGATTTTCGGCAGCAAAATAACGCGGAGCGACTTGCAGGGCCGATTTTTGGTGTCTCCGGGCGAGAGGTCGCGAGCGACTTTGGTGTGTCGCTCCAACGGGTCGCTCTGGATCGGGAGCGACCTTGGTAGGTCGCTCTGAGAGGTCGCTCCAGGCTTCGCTTCGTGTCGTCTCTCCATAAAGACGCGAGCGACCTCGGGGTGTCGCTTTGGGAGGTCGCTCCGAAAGGGTGTGAGATGCGAGCGACCTCGGTGCGTCGCTCTGGGCAAGTCGCTCTGGGCTTCCTACGGGATGAATATGGCGAGCGACTTCACGGGGTCGCTCTAGCTAGGTCGCTCTGAGAAGTGGGACACAGCGACTTCGTGATGTCGCTCCGGGAGGTCTCTCCCACGCTCGGTTCGTCCAATTGTCACCTTTTCACCTCTTTTGAGCTCCAAATAGCCTCATGTGGTATTCCAGTACCTAATAGAGACTCATGTATGCAAAATGCAACCTAAACATGTCTGAATCCTAATCTATATGATGAAAATGTTTATGAATGAATGTGTAAAACAATGCAAATATGCAAGATATCAACTCCCCCAAACTTGTTCTTTTACTTGTCCACAAGTGAACTTTCTAGAACTCATAGGGAGAGAGGTTGAAGGTGGGAGCACATAGCCAAAAGAAACACAACTAGCACACTCTCTTATTACACTCTAGCTTCTCTAGGCCTATCTTAACTCTTTTTGTTCTTACACTCATCATCAAGCATCCACACATTCAAATCAACCAACTCTCACATTCATTAAGCACAAAACATCAGGTGAATTCTTGCAAATGGTCAGTTGGTCCAAGTCATTTGGTTGGGTAAGGGAAGGCTTTTATTCAAGTGATTCAAGAGGTTCAAAACATATGATCTTTAAGGTGGTTTACTCTCGAAACAAGTAGCCTTGACATTGCACATAATATATCTAAGAAAGGGATCAACTCATGCATACAATGCTCAATCTCCATTGTTCTACCCTTTTCCCAAACATACAATTACACAATCATTCCCAATGTCAAACCCAACTCACATCTCTCACCAAAAGATCCTAAAAACTTTAACTCTTTCTCTTTGAAATCTACAAGGGATTTTTCACAACCTCAAAACATTTCTTAGCTCCTAACAACTTTGCTAGCCCCCCTTTTTCTTTTCTTTTTCTTTTTTTTTTCTTTTCTCTTTTTTTTTTTCGTTTTTCTTTTTTTTTTTTTTTTTTTTTTTTTTTTTTTTTTTTTTAGGCTGGGGGCCAAGACTTTTCAAAACTTGAGCTAGAGGCTTCTATACTGGTCCCAATAAAACAATTCACTTAAGCACAAAGAGTCTATTCTTTTCCTTTTTCATTTCTCCCAAATCATAATCACAACACTCACCCCCACCTATAGCTAGACAATAGAGTGTCCAATCTAGCAAGAATGAAGATCAAGCATTGTCGTTCCCGATACTCTCAACATTATGCACATGTAAGACTTTCCGAAAAAGGCCTCACTCATCAAACAATGAAAGCTTAAAAGGAGGAAAAGGTTTTGGGAGTGGTCTACCACTAGAGTTTGTCAAAAAAGATTGGTATAAAAGATGTGACAACTCAAGTGTGTATAGCCATGACTCAGTACACAAGGGACCATGAGCAAGAAGCATTAAGTTCGTTCAGTTCAAATAAGGTTGTAGTTGGCTTCAAAGACTGAGTTTCAGCAATCAACAAGTTTCAGGAAGAGTTTTCAAGGCTCGAAACATACAAGTCTTTTTGAGAGGTGCAAAAGCTAGTCAAGTGCAACGTAGTGTTCTTTACAAGGCATTCAAATCATTGCTCCCAATGCAAGTGAATGCAACCTATATGCTCTAGACTCTCCTAAAAATGCAAATGATGCAAACTAAATGATTGATTTTTTTTTTTTATCTATGCAAATAGGTATGCCATGCATGACTCAATGAAACAACATCAAAGCAAACATGATCAAATACTTGGTACCTCCCCCAAACTTAAGTTACACAGTCTCTGTGTTGTCAAGTAGAGAGAGATACCGAAAAGAAGACTAATATGCAAAAATGAAATGGTATATACAAGGGAGTGTGGTGGGTTACCTTCTATAGGGAATGAGTAGAGGGAGATGCTCCCTCCTCGTCGTCCTCAGGTGGTAACTCTTCAAGGTGCTCATCAGCAGGAGTGCCCATCTCTTCAATGTAGAAGGCTTGCCCGAACACAGTTGGTTTCCTCATTTTCCTCTTGATGTCAAAGTGGAGGATGTTCTCTTTACCCAAATGGAGATCAATCGTGCCCTCCTTCACATTAACAATAGCTCCTGCTGTAGCTAAGAATGGCCTTCCTAGAATCAATGGATCTTGAGCCTCCTCACCCATCTCAAGCACCACAAAATCTGTAGGTATCTCATACCTTCCAATCTTCACAGGGAGGTCCTCTAAGATGCCCACAGGATACTTCACTGAACGATCAGCTAACACCAGAGAGAGTCTACACTTCTTGTACTGAGTGAATCCAAGCTTCTTTGCAACAGACAAAGGCATCAAGCTGACACTAGCTCCCAAATCGCAGAGACTTTTCTCAAATACCATAGGTCCAAGAGCACAAGGTAGTGTGAAGCTTCCTGGATCCTCTAACTTCTCTGGAACATCAAGCCTCTGGATGATGGCATTGCACTCATGGGTAAGAATCATCATGCCTTCCATCTCCTTCTTCTTTGCAGCTACAACATCTTTCAGGAACTTGCTGTATTGAGGAATCAACATGAAAGCATCGATGATGGGCATTGCAACCTGAGCTTCACTCATTTGCTTCTCAAACAGAGCCTTGTACTTCTCTAGCAGCTGCTTCTTGAATCTACCAGGGAATGGAAGTTTGGGTTCATAGGGAGGAGGAACAAAAGAACTTTCACTTGCTGGAGTAACAACTTCACCATCCTTTACTGTCTTCTTCTCCTCTCCAACCTTTCCTTTACCTTTGGCTTCCACTATCTTCTCCAAGATCTCGTCATTGATCTTCTCATCAACAATCACCACTTCATCATCTATGTTGATGGCAACCCCCTCACCTAGTTTCTCAGCATCCTTGGTGAGGGTTCTAGGAGGTAACTGCTTACCACTCCTAAGGGTGATAGCTTTGGCCTCCTTGGGATTTTGGTCAGACTTTCCAGGTAGAGATCCTTGCTGGCGATTCTGGTGAGTGTTCATGGAAGCAAATTGATTCTCTAAATTCCTGACTGTGGAAGCAAGGTGTGAGAATTTGTTGTTGAGCTCATTGTAGCTCCCATCAATCTTGGAATGAAGGTTCTTCAACTCATAACCAACTTGCTTCTCACTTCTAGTCTGAGACTCCAAGATTTGCTTCAGTAAGGTATCAGTGCTGCTCTCTTGAGGAGCAGAGGAACCAGACGAGGGATTTTGCTGAGGCTGATAGCTGCCTTGCTGGTTGTTTCTTGGCGGATAGCCACTCTGTTGGTTGTTGGGATAGGATTTCTGTTGGTAGTTGTTGTACTGAAAGTTGGGCTCCTTTTTGTACCAGCTACCATTGTTGTTGATGAAACACAGCTCTTCCTGACCTTCCAAACCCTCAACTTCATGGACAATAGCTGGTGTCTCTTGGCTTGGGTTGCCGACAAAGTGCAGCTGCTCTTGGGTAGCTTTATCAGCAAGGAGGATGTCTATCTTATCCTGTAGAGCTTTCAACTCCTTCCTCGTTTGCTTATCCTCAGTTCTACTGCTTCTGTCGTGGTCTCCACTGTAGACTGCATCGCTCTTAACCATGTTGTCAACCAGCTCCTCTGCATCCTCCTCAGTTCTCCCCAAGAAGAACCCATTACTAGCTGTATCCAGTCTGGCTCTGTACTTAGGAAGAGCACCACGGTAGAATGTGCTCAGCAAGCTCTCCTTAGAGAAACCATGGTGTGGGCATTGAGCTTGGTAGCCCTTGAATCTCTCCCAGGCTTCACTGAAGCCTTCCAAGTTCTTCTGTTGAAAGCTGGAAATCTCGTTTCTCAGCTTAGCAGTTCTTGAAGTAGAGAAGAACTTCTCCAAGAATGCTTTCTTGCAGTCATCCCAAGTGGTGATGGAGTCGCTGGGTAGAGACTTCTCCCACTGACGTGCCTTATCCCCCAAAGAGAAAGGGAATAGCTTGAGCTTTAAGGCATCTTCGGACACACCATTGGTTTTTGACAACCCACAGTAGCTGTCGAACCTGTCCAAGTGATCAAATGGATCCTCTAGAGCCAAGCCATGATACTTGTTGTTCTCGATCACGTTGAGGAGTCCTGATTTGATCTCAAAGTTGTTGGCTGCCACAGCGGGTGCTCGGATTCCCAATCTATGACCATGAATGTTGGGGCGGTCGTAAGTGCCAATGGGTCGAGCTGCTCGCTGTTGGTTAGGTGGATTGTTGTTAGCGCCATTGACGCCTGCATCTTCTTGATACGTCTCCCATGTCAGTGTTCAGTCTCTGCAATTGAGCCTGTTCTTCTTCTCTTCTCTTTCTAGCACACTCTCTCTCTAAAGCTCTGATGTCTGCAGCTCTTGGAACTAGGTTTGATGGACCCCTGCTCCTCAAGTTCATACACCTGTAGATTAAAGGGAGGTGAAGAAGAGTCAGTAACAAAAGAAAATAAAAATGACTTAGTCTCAAGCAATTGACTAAATCTCAATGTTTAAATCTACTCAGAATTTGGCAACGGCGCCAATTTGATGTTAAGAGTTTTCAAGGCTCCTAAGACAAATGTTGTAGTATAAATGATTGTCGAACCAGTTCTGAGGGATATCAAAGCACTGAGAATGCAAGTACTCACTTAATCTAAGTGCAACCAATGATTTAGATGGGTTTTAAACTATGACTAAAACTAGAAAGCAATAACAGAATGATACTTTCTTGACTAAAGGAAAAGAGAACTCATGGGCATAGGGATTAGACCTTGGGTGATCAAGTATCGAACTAAGGATGGCAAATGATCAATCAAACTATCAACCTTAAGCCTAGACACAATTCTAAGCAAGCTCTATGTCTAGATGAATGCTCATTTGCTAACATATCTCAAACATCAAATGTCTTTGGTTGAATAATATGAAAGCAATCATTACTAACAAGTCTATTAGCTATCTTAGCACCTTTAACAACAAATGTCTTTGGCAAAGTATACTAAAAGCCTAGGAGAGTTGTCTCGGGCATTTCATCGAACACCTTTCGGGTGAGAAATGCCTAAGGATCAACAACTGAGTGGCCAACTCAGAAGATGCATTATGATTACTCTACTAGCAAGGAAATATGAATGATCTACACTAAAACATCCTAGCTCTAACCTAATCACCCTTAATCTCCCTAACCCATGAATTCAAAAGGTGATTACTCACTAATCTCCATGATTCCTCTTAAACCCATATTGGATTTCAGATTAATCATGTAGAGAAATAGATAAGAAATCAACAATAACACAAGAACATAACAATCAAAATCCAAGAGATGAACTTCTCAAGAGAGTTCTTGTGTATTTCTCAATAGATCAAAAGATAAAAGATAATCTGCCACTGGTGGCTACAAAAGATGTTTAAAACATAGGTTTTTCCAAGTGCAAAACGTCCAAAATAAATTGCAAAAAGGCCCTTAAGAAATCATGATTTTCGGCAGCAAAATAACGCGGAGCGACTTGCAGGTGTCGCTCCGGGAAGTCGCTCCAGGGCCGATTTTTGGTGTCTCCGGGCGAGAGGTCGCGAGCGACTTTGGTGTGTCGCTCCAACGGGTCGCTCTGGATCGGGAGCGACCTTGGTAGGTCGCTCTGAGAGGTCGCTCTGAGAGGTCGCTCCAGGCTTCGCTTCGTGTCGTCTCTCCATAAAGACGCGAGCGACCTCGGGGTGTCGCTTTGGGAGGTCGCTCCGAAAGGGGTGTGAGATGCGAGCGACCTCGGTGCGTCGCTCTGGGCAAGTCGCTCTGGGCTTCCTACGGGATGAATATGGCGAGCGACTTCACGGGGTCGCTCTAGCTAGGTCGCTCTGAGAAGTGGGACACAGCGACTTCGTGATGTCGCTCCGGGAGGTCGCTCCCACGCTCGGTTCGTCCAATTGTCACCTTTTCACCTCTTTTCAGCTCCAAATAGCCTCATGTGGTATTCCAGTACCTAATAGAGACTCATGTATGCAAAATGCAACCTAAACATGTCTGAATCCTAATCTATATGATGAAAATGTTTATGAATGAATGTGTAAAACAATGCAAATATGCAAGATATCAATAAAACTGAATAAACTTTCTATTAACTTGGTGATTAAGGGTACTCTTTACAATGGACGTCTAGGAGCTTATATAATGCTCAGAGACAAAGGTCCTAACGTTCTAAAACAAATAGAAAAGGAAACAAATCGAAAACAAAGAAAGAAATCGAAAACTAGCCGTTGGAGCCTTTTGTGGGATTTTGGCTCCAAGTAAAGAATCTGATCTTTCTTGAACCTGGACGGTTTAAGGGGATAAGAGAGCTTTCTTGGGACCTTCTTGAATGCTTTATAGATGCTGATCTCATCCTTTCCTTTGTAGAAAAAGAGCTGTTGGAGTTTGAATGCAAGAGACTCCAAATAAGGCAGTTTGGTGATAATGGGGATCTTCTTATTCCTATGTGGGCTGGTGCATGGGATGAAGTTGTAGAACTCTTCTGGCTCCTGTATAATGTCTCATGGATGTCTTGGTTTAGTCTGGACGTCGTCTGGTTCTCCTGGTTGGATTGGAATTGCTTGGAATGGATCAAACCGAAAGATTGTCCAATCTTTCCATAAATAGCTCCGGTTTGATTTAAGTGATTCTCCATTGAACCGACTGATCTCCTGGGTTCTGGTGTAGCTAAGGACTTCTGGAATACCTCCTGATTGGTTGAAATGATCTCCTGGTCGCCAATTTCTGGTTTGAAGCTGATTGAACCGGTTAGCTTCCAATTGAGGCGAGTGTAGCACTTGTTTGACCGGTTCTGGAAAATTGAACATATCTTCTGATTTCCGTGTCCATTTCTCCTGATCTTAGGCTTTCTGGAAATCTGAAATAATGCTCTTGAATTTGATGACGGGCTTTGCTTCAGGCCGCTCCTTACTTGAGCTTAAATCTCCTTCTAATGTCGGATACTCGCAGATGGACGGGCTGAGAAACCTCTGAGTTGTAAAATTCATAACTTCTTGCTCCGTGAATAATTTGGCCCAATTCCAATTGTCCTATGGCTTGTCTAGTTAAGACAAGGTCACGGTTTGTCTAAGCCAAGGTAGAGTCGCAAGGTCTGACCGGTTGCTAAGCCTTCCGGATTAGGCTTGAGGCTTACTCGGCCGATTGGATCCAGGCCTAAGGCCGGATCAGGTAAGGGAGTCCGGTGGGCCTTTGAGCCGGACTCCCTTGGCCGGTCGCACCTAGATTCTATCCGGTTAGACGGATTGGTCTTTGGGGACAATCCGGATCTGTTCGTGTGTTCTGTTTATCTATTCTGGACTATCTATCTGATTCTAAGTCAAGGGTGTTGAATAAGCTTGACTTGCAAGTTTCCTTTTCATATTGAACTATGATTATCTTTAAGGATTAGGAAAATATCTATTTGTGTGATTTCTAATAAGTTTAGGAAACTATGAGTTATATATAAGGAGATGCATATGATGTTGCATAACTTGAGATTTGTGATTTGTGATTTGAGAACTTGGTGATTGAATAAGAGAAGGACTTCTTATTACTTGTGATTCTATATTTGGTATCAGAGATAACCATGAGTGATGATAAGAATGCAATCGTGTTACACAAAGATGGTGGTCGAGCTTCCATTAAATACCCGATGCTAACATCTTCAAACTACACCGTTTGGGCCATGAGAATGAAGATAGCACTTAAGGTTAGCGAAGTATGGGAAGCAATAGATCCTGGAGCTGAAGATACGAAGAAAAACAATATGGCTGTTGCGCTACTATTCCAATCTATTCCGGAGGCCTTGATACTACAGGTTGGCGAGTTGGATGCAGCAAAAGCAGTTTGGGAAGCGATAAAAGCAAGACATGTTGGAGCAGAAAGAGTAAAAGATGCTAGGTTACAGACCTTAATGGCAGAGTTTGATAGACTCAAGATGAAAGATGGAGACACAATTGATGTCTTTGCCGGCAAGCTATCCGAAATCGCTTCTAAATCTTCTTCTTTAGGAGAAATAATAGAAGAATCTAAACTAGTGAAGAAATTCTTGAAAAGTTTACCAAGAAAGAAATTTATTCACATGGTTGCATCCCTTGAACAGATGCTTGATCTTAAGACAACGAGTTTTGAGGATATTGTCGGGAGATTAAAGGCGTACAAAGAAAGAGTTGCAGAAGAAGAAGAAGAAGACTCGCTTGATGAAACCGGAAAATTAATGTATGCTGATTCGAACTCTGAAGGTTATGGTCGAGGCCGAGGACGCGGAGGAAGGTCAAACTGGAGAGGAAGAGGACGCGGTCGTGGAACATTCCACCAACAAAGAGAAGCATATCGACAAGGCCGAGGAGGAGATGCATCTCATATCACTTGTTTCAAGTGCGATAAACTTGGACACTACGCGACCGATTGTCCTGATAAACATCTAAAGCTCCAAGAAACTATTGAGAAGAAAGAAGAAGATACTACTGAAGCTGATACCCTCATGATGCATGAAGTGGTTTACTTGAATGAGAGGAAAGTAGATCCTAAGAAGTTTGAAGCTGATTCAGACTCTATTGACGTGTGGTATCTTGATAACGGAGCTAGTAACCACATGAGTGGTAACCGTATGTTCTTTTACGAACTTGACGACACAGTCACTGGAAAGGTTCGGTTCGGAGACGACTCAAAGATAGATATAATGGGCAAAGGATCAATTAGGTTCATTCCCAAGAGTGGAGAGAAAAAGGTGTTGAAAGGCGTCTATTACATACCAGCATTGCGTAGTAATATTGTCCGTCTAGGACAGGCTACGGAGGTAGGATGTGAAGTACGTATGAAAGACGACACGTTAAGTCTATATGATCGAGGAGGACAACTAATGGTAAAGACCACACGAGCAATGAATCGTCTCTACAAAGTGACTCTGTTGATTGATTATGCTCAATGTCTACAAATTGAGAGCTGTGGAGAAGGCAACTTATGGCACGCTCGGTTAGGTCATGTTAACCCCAAAACAATGAGATTAATGGCCAAAAAGGAGCTAGTTGTAGGCTTACCCTCTCTGAATCGTAGTACTGAAACCTGCGTGTCTTGCCTAAGAGGAAAACAGACGAGAAAGCCTTTCCCACAAGCTACCCGCTATCGACCAACAACACCTCTTGAACTGGTACATGCTGATCTTTGTGGACCTATTACGCCATCAACGCCATCCCACAAAAAATATATCTTCGTCTTGATTGATGATCACACACGTTACATGTGGACGGTACTATTGAAGACAAAAGATGAAGCCTTCGAGAAGTTTAAAAACTTCAAAGTACTTGTTGAACAAGAAACACAAGCAAAACTGAAAACCCTCCGAACCGACAGAGGAGGTGAGTTCACTTCTCATGAGTTCCACGCCTACTGCAAGAAACACGGGATCAAGCGAGACTTAACGGCGCCATACTCACCCCAACAAAACGGGGTGGTAGAACGGCGTAACAGAACTCTCTTAGAGATGACAAGGAGTGTTCTAAAACACATGGATATGCCAGATCACCTTTGGGGGCAAGCGATAAGACACGCCACATACTTGATAAATAGAGTTGGAACAAGGACATTGGAAGACAAAACTCCATACAAAGCTTTAAGAGGTAGAAAACCAAATCTCTCTCACCTAAATGTATTTGGGTGAACGTGCTACGCAAGAACAGAATCAGTTGGAAGAAAAAAACTTGATGATAGGTCTAGAGTTCTGGTCCATCTCGGAACTGAATCTGGATCAAAAGCATATCGGTTAGTTGATCCTTTGAGTGAACGTATCGTTGTTAGCCGAGATGTTATATTCGAAGATAATAAAAGGTGGAGCTGGAGCAAGAAGAATGATGAAAAAGGAAAAGAAACAAGTGGATTTGAGTTGAGTTTAAGACGCATGAGTAATAATGGCGATGATGAAAGCTCTGTTTCAGAAACAGAGCATAATGACAATAATGATCATGAAGAGTCAAGCGATGAAGATAACAATGGTGACGAGGAACCTGGTGATTCCCAGCAAGCTCCTAGACGATCTACGAGAACATCAACATTGCCTTCCTACCTCGATGATTATGTTCTCTTAGCAGAAGTAGAAGGAGAGAGATTACTAATGGTTATAAACAATGAACCATGGAACTTTGACGACGCTAAGGAACTAAAGGTGTGGGTCGACGCATGCAAGGATGAAATATTCTCAATAGAGAAGAATGACACATGGGATCTCGTCGAACTTCCTACGGGTATCAAACCTATTGGACTCAAATGGGTGTTCAAAATCAAGCGTAATGCCGACGGCACCATAAGTAAATACAAAGCAAGATTGGTAGCCAAAGGATACGTTCAACAACATGGCATAGATTATGATGAAGTGTTCGCTCTGGTGGCTCGCATTTAGACAATTAGATTGATTATTGCACTAGCAGGCTCTTACGGGTGGGAAATACACCACCTAGATGTTAAGACAGCTTTTCTTCATGGCGAGTTAAAAGAAGACGTTTATGTCACTCAACCGGAGGGTTTCATCGTGAGTGGAGAAGAGCATAAGGTCTACAAGCTTAAGAGATCCCTTTACGGACTTCGTCAAGCACCTAGAGCCTGGAACTTGAAACTTAACGGAATTCTGCGAGGTTTAAAATTCAAACATTGTTCAAAAGAACCCTCTCTCTATCGGAAGGAAGAAGATAACGAGATCCTCCTTGTAGTGGTCTATGTAGATGATCTATTGGTTACAGGATCCTCTCTTAAGGCCATACTAGAGTTTAAACAAGAGATGTCATCAAAGTTCGAGATGAGCGACCTTGGTAAACTGACGTATTACTTGGGAATAGAGGTTGTGCAGCATGAAGGAGGAATTGTGCTCAAGCAGGACAGATACGCACGCAAGATACTTGAAGAGACCGGAATGGATGTGTGCAATCTAACTCATGTGCCAATGGAGATCAACGTAAAGTTCTCTATTGCTCCCGATGAGGAAGCAATCGATGAAAAGGAGTATCGTCGGATCATAGGATGTCTTCGTTACTTGATCCATACGCGACCAGACCTATCGTTCTCTGTTGGAGTCCTTAGCAGGTACATGCAAGAGCCAAAGGCTTCTCACGGCGCAGCCTTGAAACAGATATTGAGGTATCTTCGAGGTACTTGCACACTCGGGCTTCATTATTTGCGTGGGAAAGAAGTAAGGTTAATGGGGTATAGCGATAGCTCTCATAATGTCGATAAAGATGAGGTAAAAGCACTTCAGGTCACATATTTTATTATGGTAAGAGTCCTGTGACTTGGAGTTCAACGAAGCAAGAAATAGTAGCTCTATCGTCATGTGAAGCCGAGTTTATGGCTGCAACAGAAGCGGCAAAACAAGCTATTTGGTTGCAGGAACTGTTAGGTGAGGCACTTGGGGAAGAAAGCAAACGTGTGGTGCTCAAAGTTGATAACAAATCTGCAATCGCACTTACAAGAAATCCAGTGTTTCATGGCAGAAGTAAGCACATCCATAGGAGGTTTCACTTTATACGAGAGTGTGTAGAAAACGAGCAAATTGAAGTTGAGCACATTCCAGGAAGTGAACAGAAGGCAGACATTCTTACAAAGTCACTTGGGAGAATTAAGTTCAGAGAAATGAGAGAGCTTATCGGAGTCCAAGAAGTGTGTGAAGATGAGTTCAAGCTTAAGGGGGAGATTGTTGAATAAGCTTGACTTGCAAGTTTCCTTTTCATATTGAACTATGATTATCTTTAAGGATTAGGAAAATATCTATTTGTGTGATTTCTAATAAGTTTAGGAAACTATGAGTTATATATAAGGAGATGCATATGATGTTGCATAACTTGTGATTTGTGATTTGTGATTTGAGAACTTGGTGATTGAATAAGAGAAGGACTTCTTATTACTTGTGATACTATAAAGGGGTGGTTGGTTGAATGACTTAGGATACGGTAGATAGCTTCATACTGTTTATGATTGTGTTGACTGAGGTTTATCTAAGTTCTAGGAACCAAGCCAAGCATTGTAGAATCAATCCGTTCTATTCTCGGTTATGATTAATGCTTATCTGGTTGTGGTTTCAGGAACTAAGGATGGTTCTGGTCAAGCCAAGGAGCCGTGAAGGCTCGGTCAGTGAGAGGCTGTGTAACATGTGGTTAGATGAAGCTAGGGATGAACTAGTGATTGTCAATGAGACTGTTAAGAAGTGTGTATTGAATCTCATGTTTCTAAGTAATACAAAGTTTATACATTATTATTCCGCTGTGCAATCTGTTCCTTTGTTTATGAACCTCATATTCGAATATGACTTAGTAAATAAAAGACTTAAAATGGATCAAACAAGCAAAGAAATTAATAAGTATATGATAAGGGCTGGCTAAGACATGATGGAGGCGTGCTTTGGAGGAGCATGGACGTCCATGATAAGGGAAGGCACATGCTCTAATCAGATCATGCTCTAATTAGTTTCAAGGAGCCATGGCCCATCACATACCTTGTGAACCACGTCTGGGTTCTCCATGCTCTTCTCCTTGTCTTGATCTCCCATTCTTGACCGGAGTTAGTTCTCAAACGATCAGAGTCGCCGGAACACAACACCACCACAATCGGCCTTTCTCTTGGCCGGAACTCTCTCTTTCTCTCTTTCTTTCTCTCTACGTTTTTCTCTGAGTATTTTACTCTGGAATTGGATAATGAAATCGACCAGAGAGCCCCCATATTTATAGAAAACGAGGGGATAAGTCTTGCCCCACGAACAGGCACGATTGCTAGCGAACGGGCACCATCGGCCAAGGGTTGTCCCCTTTCGGCCACTTGCATCCCTTCGCCCTTTCTGATTGGGTTTGGGGTCGGTAACAAGCCCAACCCACGCCCCCAGCCTCCTGGACTTAGCCCACGGTCTTGTCCAAAGACCCAACAGCCCATGGCCTCATTGCCGAACCTCACAGCCCGCCACTGACCCGGACCCAGACAATCGGCCTAAAGCCCGGACAGTCCGTCTAGCTGAGATGAGCTGACTCTCAGCTGCCTCAGCTGAGTGAGCTAGTAGTCCAGCTAGTGGAGCTGACTTAGTAGGGACTGATCTGGAGTGAACTGAACCTAGCTTCATTGAGCTGGCCGAGCTACTCGTCCACCTTGTCCAGTTACCGTCTTACTCGTCCTAGCTGTCTCTTAGCTTGTATAAGGTTAAGTCTAAGTTTCCTTATGTCCTTAACCTTCTTTCTCGACCATGGAACGCTTGCCTTGATGTCCTAAGACTGGCTTGCATGTTTCCTCGAACCATGGCCGTCCCAACAATCCTATTCAAAATTGGGGGCGTGACAAGTCTCCCCCCTTTGGGATGGATTCGTCCTCGAAACCGAATCAAATGCTTCCTCGGAAACAAACTGATCCAACCACTCTGGGTACTCTGCTTTCATTCTAGCTTCGGTTTCCCAAGTGATTATATCCTGACCATTACAGTCCCAGACGACCTTGACCATCTGGACCGTCTTCTTCTTTGTTGCTTTTTCCATCCTATCTATGATTCGAACTGGCCTCGTTTCCAAGGTTAAGTTCTTACCAAGATCGTCTGGAATGGCAGGAAGAGCGATGTCTTGGTCCGTTAAACATTTCCGAAGTTGGGAGACGTGAAACACATTATGAAATGCGTCCATCTTGGCCGGCAAGTCCAACTTGTAGGCCACCATCCCAACTCTTTCAATGACCTTGAACGGCCCCAAGTACCTCGGATCTAACTTCCGTCTTCTGGAAATTCGGACTCGTCCTTTGAAGGTAATCATTTTGAGATACACCAAGTCACCTACTTGAAACTCGAGATCTTTCCTTCTTCGATCTGCATAGTTCTTTTGGCGGTCTTGTGCCGGTCTCATCTTGTCCCTCAAGAACTTGATCTTTTCGGTTGTCTCTTCGACAAACTCCGGACCAATCATGGTGCGTTCCCCAACTTGGGTCCAGCATATGGGTGTCCTGCATGGACGCCCATACAGAGCTTCGTATGGGGACATGCCAATACTACTATGGAAGCTATTGTTGTATGCAAATTCTACCAGAGGTAGATGTTTCTCCCAGGAATCACCCCAGTCTAAAACACATGCTCGCAACATATCTTCCAATGTCTGGATCGTACGTTCAGACTGCCCATCCATCTGTGGGTGATAGGCTGTACTCATGTTCACTCTTGTTCCTAAAGCCTTTTGGAAAGCCTTCCAGAAGTAAGATGTGAACCTTGAATCCCTATCTGAAACTATGCTTACCGGCACACCATGTAGTCGGACGATCTCATCAATGTACTTTTGTACAATCTGATCTACCGCATCCGACTTCTTGATAGCCAGGAAGTGTGCTGATCTGGTTAGTCGATCGACCACAACCCAAACCACATCTTTCTTACTCCTTGTGGTAGGGAACCCAGTCACAAAGTCCATCGTGATGTGCTGAAGATGTCAAATATAAACATAGAGGCATGGTTTAGGAATCTCTTATCTTTTGATATCATGCCTTGAGATGTTAGAGACCAGTGCGCTGGGTTTAGGGCAAGACCTAGGCTTACTTTCAGTTTAAAGATTGTGCGGTGACTAGCCGGCTATCGTTTTTCCTGTTGCGATTTCTTCCTGATTCGTATCGATCTAAAGTCCGCGATAGGTTCTCGGCTTATACGACTTGTTTGATACGAATCGAGCATCTCTCTGGAGACCGGAAGTGCTGGACCAAAATTTTGGATTTCTTTTATAGCGCTATTATCCTTGTGTCGGATGTAAGAGAGTCATCTTCGTGAGATGGCTATGTCTGTTTAGGACGTTTGTGAGTTCGATGTGATCAGCATCAGACTTGGTGGCGCGTGCCGTTGTTTCGAATTTTTGCGCAAAATAAGTGTTAATGTGTGCATATATATGTCTTTTTTGTGACGGAGGTTTCTTTTGTTCGGAAGAAATAACCTTTGAGGCATCTTTTGCGACGTCTCGCGATGCTAAATGTTGCTTGTCCTAAACGGCTGACTAATTTCTGAAGACCTCGTACTTATTTTACGGGTGAGGATGTTTTGATAAGTCGAAAACACCAAGAGCATGGTAAGAAGTTTTTTCAATTTTTGGGAGTATACGAGTATACGTACCCACTCCCCCCCTTTTTAATGAGGGGGGACAGCTGAATTTGCCTTTCGGCAAACTGCCTGCGTACTCCTTGCGGAGATCAAGCCATCTCGTAGTTCAGTGATTGCGAGTTGGTTTGTTTAATGATAGTACTTTTTGAGATGCATCGCATTCAAGGTTCTAGGAATTTTTATGCCTTGCATGTTGGCTATTTTGTAAGAACCTGGTCGGATGACTTTTTCGATTTTATAGGGACCTTCCCAGTTCGCTCCAAGTTTTCCCGAGTTTCGTTCAGCGGTGTTTTGGAAGACTTTGCGAAGGACCAGATCTCCTTGATTAAACCTACGATTTGTACATTGGAATTATAGTATTTTGCAGCGGCGTGTTGATAATTTTGGATTCGAATGAGCGCTCGATCTCGGTGCTCGTTAATGAGATCGAGATCATCCAGGAGCATGGCATTGTTGAGTTCCTCTCGTTCGGGTAGTAACCTTCTTCGAACGCCGGGGAACTCTACTTCTGCGGGAATCATGCATTCTGTGCCGTATACCAGAGCGAAGGGAGTTTCTCCCGTTGCTCGCCTTGGGGTGGTACAGTGAGACAAGAGGACTCCCTCGAGTTCGTCGGCCCACCTGCCTTTTTTGGCCTCTACACGTTTCTTCAGTCCGTCGAGAATGGTCTTGTTGATTGTTTCAGCCTGTCCGTTGCACTGCAGATATCTGGGAGTTGACTTGTTGAGTCGTATCTTCCATTTTTTGCAGAATGCCTCAAACCGGGTGGAGATGAACTGAGACCCGTTATCGGTTACGATCTCGTAAGGAACTCCATGCCTACAGATGATGTTTTTCCATACGAAATTTTCGACTTGGACATCTTTTATACTTGCGTACGAGTCCGCCTCTACCCATTTTGAGAAAAAAATCGGTAAGGACAAGAAGGAAACACTTTTGTTTTGAATTATGCAGAGGTCCGACGATATCCATGGCCCAGCACATAAAGGGGTAAGGCGATGTGATGGAGGAAAGAACTTCTGCCGGTTGTCGGATGGTTGGTGCATGCCTTTGGCATTTTTCGCATTTTCGTGCGAACTTCTCGCAATCTGCGATCATTGTTGGCCAGTAGTATCCATGGCGTTTGATTTTCACGGCTAACGATCTTCCACTGGAATGGTTGCCGCAGGAACCGGAATGTATTTCCTAAATTACTTTTCTCGCTTTTTCCTTTTCCAGGCACGTCATGAGTGGTCCGGAGAATCTCCATTTGTAAATTTCGCCGTCCACTGTCACGTAGCGTGCGGCCTGTGTTTGGACCTTGCGAGCTGGCCATTTTTCGGCGGGCAGTTGCCCGTCGATAAAGTAGTCTCGTATCGTCTGAAGCCATGGGGTATCACAGCCGTAATCAGATTGCTCCGATGGTGGTTGTATTGTAATTTCTTCTTCCTCGTCATCTTGACCCTCTATGAGATTGACGATGATTGGTGGTCTGATTCTTGGATGTTCGATGAACTCGACTGGAATTACCCTTTTAAGCCCTGGGTCCGAACTTGATGCTAGGGCCGCAAGGGCGTCTGCCAGGACGTTCTCGGAACGGGGGATTCACGTAAGGGCAAAACAGTCGAAGTCTTGAGCTAGACCTTGGACCAGTTTGAGGTACGCGTCCATCCGTTCGTCTCTGGCTTCGTACTCTCTGCTGAATTGACTGGCCACTAACTGGGAGTCGCAGTAAGCGTGGAGATTACGTATTTTTAAGCCGTGAGCCAAACGTAGTCCTGTGATTAGTGATTCGTATTCGGCCTTGTTGTTCGAAGCGTGGAATTCCAGCCTGAACGATTGTTCCAAAATCTCGCTCGTTGGAGATGTGAGACGGATTCCGATACCCGATCCCTGCTTGGATGAGGATCCGTCGACGTAGAGGAGCCAGGTGGAATTTGGTTCCTCATTGGTTATTGTCCCCGTTGGAAGTTCGACCAAGAAGTCTGCGAGAACTTGTGACTTTGCGCTCGTCCTTGGTCGTTACTCGATGTCGTACTCGCTCAACTCGACCGCCCACTTGGCCAGTCAGCCTGACTGACTTGGGCTATGCAAAATTGTCCGTAGGGGAAAAGTCGTGAGGATGACGATTGTGTGGGATTGGAAATATGGTCTTAGTTTTCAGGCCAATGTTACGACCGCGCATGCCAATTTTTCCATCAATGGGTATCTAGATTCGGCATCCAGCAAGGTTTTTCTTATGTGGAAAATAGATTTCTGCTCCCCGCGTTCTTCCCTGATCAGGACTCCACTTACGGCCGTTGCCGACACATTGATGTATAAGAATAAAGGCTCCCCTTCCACGGGTTTTGCGAGGACTGGAGGAGTAGCTAAATAACGCTTCAGCTGTTGGAAGGCGTTTTTGCACTCGTCCGACCATTCGAATTTTTTATTTCCTCGCAGGACATCGTAGAAGGGCAGGCACTTGTCTGTTGATCGTGAAATAAATCGGTTAAGCGCTGCGATTCTGCCGGTCAACCTTTGGACTTCCTGCTTATTTTTTGGAGAAGCCATCTCGATTAGTGCGTTGATCTGTTTCAGATTTGCTTCGATGCCGCAGTATGTGACCAAGTAGCCGAGGAATTCCCCTGATGCCAAGGCGAATCTACATTTTGTCGGGTTGAGCTTCATGTTATGGGAATTTAATTGTGAAAAACATTCTTCGAGATGTGACACGTGATCTTTTGCTTTAAGGGATTTGACGAGCATGTCGTCGATATAAACCTCCATAGTTTTTCCGAGTTTTTTGGAGAACATTCGGTTCACGAGTCGTTGGTAAGTTGCGCCGGCGTTTTTGAGGCCGAAGGGCATTACCTTATAGCAATAAGTTCCGCGATCGGTAATGAACGCAATCTTCTCGCGATCGTCGGGATTCATCCTAATTTGATTATTACCTGAGAAGGCATCCATGAAGGATAAGAGTTCGTTGCCCGCTGTTGCTTCTACCAATCGATCGATATGTGGTAGAGGGAAGCTATCCTTTGGACATGCTTTGTTTAGGTCGGTAAAATCCACGCAAACTCGCCACTTCCCGTTCTTCTTTTTGACTACTACAGGGTTGGCAAGCCAGTCTGGGTATCTTACTTCTGTTATCGACCCAACTTTAAGCAATTTTTCGACCTCATCGTTTACTGCGGCAGCACGTTCGGGTCCTAGCTTCCGTCTTTTTTGTTTGACGGGTTTGAATGTTGGGTCGATATTCAGCTCGTGACATATTATGTTAATGTCGATTCCCGGCATATCTTCTGCAGCCCATGCGAAAGTATTGAGGTTCTTTTTAAGACAGGTTACGAGTTCTGTCCTTAAAGGCTCGCGGAGATTGGCTCCAATCTCGACGCAGCGTTCTAGGAAGGCTTCGTCGAGGCAGATCGTTACCACGGGTTCGCATGTTGGCTCGCGTATCTTTTCTGGAGGTCTTTTTCTCCACTTTTCTAGGAGTGATCTCGAGGACCGGTCTTTTTTGTTTTAGTTCTGCGGCGAAACAAACATATGAGACTCTCGGAATTCCCCATATTACCTTGACTCCGTTAGGGGTCGGGAACTTGAGGCAAAGATGGTACGTTGATGGGATTGCACGCATGGCGTTCAACCATGGGGTCCCCATGATAACGTTGTAAGATGCGGGACGGTCGACGACCAGAAATTCTGAGACGTTCGTCACGGTTCCGGCTTTGACAGCGAGATTAATCGATCCATAGGCCATGGTTGTTTCACCCGAAACTCCCAGCAGCGGGCTTGGGCATTTCGTGACTTCGGATTGATTGATTCCCATCTTTTTGAAAGTGTCTTTGAAGATGATATCAGCCGAACTTCCGGTGTCGATTAGCACCCTAGCGACGTCGATATCTCGAATCGTCAGCTCGATAACAAGGAGATCGTTTCGAGGTTTGGCTCGATCGATCGTTTCTCCCCCCTTGAATGAGATGACGTTCGCGCATGTCGAATCTTGCATACTGTTCCTGATCCTTGAGTGGCTTTTGCGGGTTAGATTGATCCGTCGGCCCCCCTCCTTCTAGCGCCAAACTGTGGGAACCGAAATTCGCACTGTCGATTTCCGTTTAAATAAGAAAACTAGGAAAACCCTAACTTCCCAGAGGACCAGGATATCTGCTAATTACCACACTTCAAGCAATCAGAACACGAGAATAACAACGATAAAGTATAAGAAATCGAAAAAGAGAGCAAAGAAGATCTTATTCTGAATTTGCGTATGAGCGTTTACAACAAGATATAAGCCTGGGCTCGAAAGCTGTCGGCGAGATTCCTAGTTCTAGCAACCCTAAGATGGCTAAACCTAATTGAGTCGCAGCTCGAAATAACAAAAACGAAAAAATGCCTAAATTGCTCTAAGTGCTAAGTTTGCTCTGAAAAACTTCGCTCCTCATGCTCCTCGCCTAGGACTCCTTATATACTAGCTCCAAGGTCGGTTTACGCTTTTACTCTTCTGCCCTTAAGCCGTCATGGCATAAAAATGGAGATATTCCATTTTTCCCGATCTTCACAATTATCTTCAAAACTTCCGTATTTATCCGCGGAAACTTGACATTTATCCTTCCTTGTGGACCAAGCGTAAACCGTGCTGTGGTTTACGGGCTTTTGGTTAAAAAATCGTACGATGGGCCTCGAGTCATGTTTTAGGTCCCTTTGGGCCGTCTTCCGACTTGACACGTTTACTATGATTTCTTTTGATAAAGAACGAACTTTCCGCGGTTTCTAATCCACGAAGTTTGATCGATGATTTAGAATAGCGGAAAATATGGACTGAGCTTGCTACGGTCTTCGGGAGATAGCATTTGAAGGTTTGCCGAGAATGCATGGACTGGTGTCGTATCGATGTTCGGAAGACCCCGGTCGCTACGAAATGACCGAACTTTGGCTCGAGCCCGGTCACTACGTAGCGACCGAGCGGGACGGACGCTCGGTCGCTGCATAACAACCTGTTTTGAGCTTTCGTCGGACGTCTCAATTCTTTCTCCCGCAAAGCTTTTTCGTAAGAAAGAATCTATTTCGAAAAGTATTCATCGGGGAAATTCTTATTCTCTTCCTCGGACGTTTTGAATGTTAAATTTGTCGCAACCGTTTTTGACCCCAACAGACAGCCCACGTGGGCCAAAATCACCCGAACAGTCCACAGGAAGGGGCAGCGAGCTGAGTCCAAGGACCAACCTTCTGATATGTGTACTGATGGACAGCCACGGACGTCCTGTGTGTGCTGACGGACACACACGGACATCCGTTTGTGTGCTGACGGACACACCCGGACACACATGGACAGCCACAGAGATCCTGTGTGTGCTGATGGACAGCCGCGGATGTCCTGTGTGTGCTGGCGGACACCCACAGACGTCCAGTGTGTACTGAATAGACAGCCCAAGTGGGCCAAAATCACCCGAACAGTCCACGGGAAGGGTTAGCGTGCTGAGTCCAAGGACCAACGTGCTGATATGTGTACTGATGGACAGCCACAGACGTCCTGTGTGTGCTGACGGACATACACAGACATCCTGTGTGTGCTGGCGGACACCCACGGACGTCCTGTGTGTACTGAACAGACAGCCCACGTGGGCCAAAATTACCCGAACAGTCCACGGGAAGGGTCAGCATGCTGAGTCCAAGGACCAACGTGCTGATATGTGTACTGATGGACCGCCACGGACGTCCTGTGTGTGCTGACGGACACACACGAACACACACGGACAGCCACGGACGTCCTGTGTGTGCTGAAGAACAGCCACGGACAGCCACGGACGTCCTGTGTGTGCTAGCGGACACCCACGGATGTCCTTTGTGTACTGAACAGACAGCCCACTTGGGCCAAAATCACCCGAACAGTCCACGGGAAGGGTCAGCGTGCTGAGTCCAAAGACCAACGTGCTGATATGTGTACTGATGAACAGCCACGGACGTCTTGTGTGTGCTGATGGACACACACGGACACACACAGACAGCCACAGACGTCCTGTGTGTGCTGACGGACACACATGGACGTCCTATGTGTGCTGACGGACACCCATGGACGTCCTGTGTGTACTGAACAGACAGCCCACGTGGGCCATAATCACCCGAACAGTCCACGGGACGGGCCAGCATGCTTAGTCCAAGGACCAGCGTCCAGATATGTGTACTGATGGACAGCCACGGACGTCCACTGTGTGCTAACGGACACACACGGACACACACGGACAGCCACGGACGTCCTGTGTGTGCTGACGGACACACACAGACACACACGGACAGGCGCGGACGTCTTGTGTGTGCTGACGGACAGCCACAGACAGCCACGGACGTCCTGTGTGTGCTGAATAGACAGCCCACGTGGGCCAAAATCACCCAAACAGTCCACGGGAAGGGGCAGCGTGCTGAGTCCAAGGACCAACGTCCTGATATGTGTACTGATGGACAGCCACAGACGTCTTGTGTGTGCTGACGGACACACACAGACGTTCGTGTGTGTGCTGACGGACAGCCACAGACGTCCTATGTGTGCTGGCGGACACCCACAGACGTCCAGTGTGTACTGAATAGACAGCCCACGTGATCCACAATCACCCGAACAGTCCACGGGAAAGGTCAGCGTGCTGAGTCCAAGGACCAACGTGCCGATATGTATACTGATGGACAGCCACAGACGTCCTGTGTGTACTGACGGACACAGACGGACACACATGGACAGCCACGGACATCCTGTGTGTGCTGACGGACAGCCACAGACGTCCTGTGTGTACTGAATAGACAGCCCATGTGGGCCAAAATCACCCGAACAGTCCATGGGAAGGGTCAGCGTGCTGAGTCCAAGGACCAACGTGCTGATATATGTACTGATGGACAGCCACGGACGTCCTGTGTGTGCTGATGGACACAAACAGACGTCCGTGTGTGTGCTGACGGACAGCCATGGACGTCCTGTGTGTGCTGGTGGACACCCACGGACGTCCAATGTGTACTGAATAGACAGCCCACGTGGGCCAAAATCACCCGAACAGTCCACGGGAAGGGCCAGCGTGCTGAGTCCAAGGACCAGCGTGATGATATGTGTACTGATGGACAGCCACAGCCGTCATGTGTGTGCTGACGGACACACACGAACACACACGGGCAGCCACTGACGTCCTGTGTGTGCTGACGGAGAGCCACGGACGTCGTGTGTGTGCTGGCGGACACCCACAGACGTCCTGTGTGTACTGAATAGACAGCCCACGTGGGCCAAAATCACCCGAACAGTCCACGGGAAGGGTCAGCATGCTGAGTCCAAGGACCAACGTGCTGATATGTGTACTGATGAACAGCCACAGACGTCCTGTCTGTGCTGACGGACACACACGGACGTCCAGTGTGTGTGCTGGCGGACACCCACGGACGTCCAGTGTGTACTGAATAGACAGCCCACGTGGGCCAAAATCCACCAAACAGTCCACGGGAAGGGCCAGCGTGCTGAGTCCAAGGACCAGCGTGATGATATGTGTACTGATGGACAGCCACACACGTCATGTGAGAGTTGACGGACACACACGGACACACACGGACAGCCACAGACGTCATGTTTGTGCTGACGGACAGCCACGGACGTCCTGTGTGTGCTGGCGGACAGCCACGGACGCCCTGTGTGTACTGAACAGACAGCCCACGTGGGCCAAAATCACCCGAACAGTCCACGGGAAGGGTCAGCGTGCTGAGTCGAAGGACCAACGTGCTGAGTCCAAGGACCAACGTGCTGATATGTGTACTGATGGAAAGCCACGGACGTCATGTGTGTGCTGACGGACACACACGGACGTCCGTGTGTGTGCTGACGGATAGCCACTGACGTCCGCTGTATGCTGGCGGACACCCAAACAGCCCACGTGGGCCAAAATCACCCAAACAGTCCACGGGAAGGGCCAGCGTGCTGAGTCCAAGGACCAGCGTGATGATATGTGTCCTGATGGACAGCCACTGACGTCATGTGTGTGCTGACGGACACACACAGACACACACAGACAGCCACAGACGTCCTATGTGTGCTGACGGACAGCCACAGATGTCCTGTGTGTGCTGGCGGACACCCACAGACGTCCTGTGTGTACTGAATAGACAGCCCACGTGGTCCAAAATCACCCGAGCAGTCCACGGGAAGGGTCAGCATGCTGAGTCCAAGGACCAACGTGCTGATATGTGTACTGATGAACAGCCACAGACGTCCTGTCTGTGCTGACGGACACACACGGACGTCCAGTGTGTGTGCTGGCGGACACCCACGGACGTCCAGTGTGTACTGAATAGACAGCCCACGTGGGCCAAAATCCACCAAACAGTCCACGGGAAGGGCCAGCGTGCTGAGTCCAAGGACCAGCGTGATGATATGTGTACTGATGGACAGCCACAGACGTCATGTGAGAGTTGACGGACACACACGGACACACACGGACAGCCACAGACGTCATGTTTGTGCTGACGGACAGCCACGGACGTCCTGTGTGTGCTGGCGGACACCCACAGACGCCCTGTGTGTACTGAACAGACAGCCCACGTGGGCCAAAATCACCCGAACAGTCCACGGGAAGGGTCAGCGTGCTGAGTCGAAGGACCAACGTGCTGAGTCCAAGGACCAACGTGCTGATATGTGTACTGATGGACAGCCACGGACGTCCTGTGTGTGCTGCCGGAGACACACAGACGTCCGTGTGTGTGCTGACGGACACACACGGACACACACAGACAGCCACATACAACCTGTGTGTGCTGACGGACAGCCACGGACAGCCACAGACGTCCTGTGTGTAGTGAATAGACAGCCCACGTGGGCCAAAATCACCCAAACAGTCCACGGGAAGGGGCAGCGTACTGAGTCCAAGGACCAACGTCCTGATATGTGTACTGATGGACAGCCACAGACGTCCTGTGTGTGCTGACGGACACACACGGACGTCCGTGTGTGTGCTGACGGACAGCCACAAACGTCCTGTGTGTGCTGGCGGACACGCACAGACGTCCAGTGTGTACTGAATAGAAAGCCCACGTGGGCCAAAATCACTCTAACAGTCCACGGGAAGGGCCAGCGTGCTGAGTCCAAGGACCAGCGTGATCATATGTGTACCGATGGACAGCCACAGCCGTCATGTGTGTGCTGACGGACACACACGGACACACACGGGAAGCCACGGACGTCATGGGTGTGATGACGGACAGCCACAGACGTCATGTGTGTGCTGGCGGACACCCACAGACGTCCTGTGTGTACTGAATACACAGCCCACGTGGGCCAAAATCACCCGAACAGTCCACGGGAAGGGTCAGCATGCTGAGTCCAAGGACCAACGTGCTGATATGTGTACTGATGGACAGCCACGGACGTCCTGTGTGTGCTGACGGACACACACAGACGTTCGTGTGTGTGCTGACGGACAGCCACGGACGTCCTGTGTGTGCTGGTGGACACCCACGGACGTCCAGTGTGTACTGAATAGACAGCCCACGTGGGCCAAAATCACCCGAACAGTCCACGGTAAGGGCCAGCATGCTGAGTCCAAGGACCAGCATGATGATATGTGTACTGATGGACAGCCACGGACGTCATGTGTGTGCTGACGGACACACAGAGACACACACGGACAGCCACGGACGTCCTGTGTGTGCTGACGGACAGCCACAGACGTCCTGCGTGTGCTTAAGACCAATTTGGTCGAACCGTCCTGCACCCGGACCATCGGCTCGTCCAGTAACCGTCCCGGACTCGTCCACACTGATCCGAACTAGAACACACCGTCCCACTGGATTGAGCTGACCTCCACCTGTTCCCAGCTGAGTGAGCTAGTCCACCAGCTCCTGTGAGCTGAACAGATCATGGTGAACTGAATACCAGCTGAACCGAGCTGATTGAACTCAAACCAACACTCGTCCAGCTGCCTAAACACTCACTCAACTCCTTTACCTTTGTTTCCATCGTATCCTGGTTAAGTCTCAGCTGACTGATGCCCTTAACCTTCATTCAGGGCCATGATACACTTGTCTCAAGGTCTAATGACCTGACTGGTGCGTCTCCCCGCACCATGGCCCGTCCGGGCGATCCTATCTAGGATCAGGGACATGACAAGTCTCCCCCACTAACTTGGGATTCGTCCTCGAATCCATGTTAAGTGTTTCATCATGAAGAAATTGCTTGTACCAATCCGGATACATAGCTTTCATCTTTGCTTCTGTTTCCCAAGTGATGAGGTCTTTACCATTGTAATCCCACACCACTTTGATCATGGGAACTGTCTTCTTTCTCATAGTTTTCTCTGACCGATCCACAATCCGAACCGGTAAGGTTTCCAAAGCCAGGTCCTTACCAAGGTCAGCAGGAATCTCGGGCAAGACAATGTCTTGTTCAGACAAGCATTTCCGGAGTTGGGATACATGGAACACATTGTGGTATGCATCCATTGCTGATGGCAAGTCCAACTTGTATGCCACTGCACCCACTCTCTCTATGATCTTGAATGGACCCAAGTACCTAGGATCCAGTTTCTTTCGTTCACCAGGTCATTGACCTCAAACTCAAGATGTTTCCTACGCTTGTCTGCATAGCTCTTTTGGCGGTCCTGCGCCTCTTTCATCTTCTCTTTGACCATCCTGATCTTCTCGGTGGTCTGTTCTACAATCTCAGGACCCAACATGTTACGCTCCCCCACTTGGGTCCAGCATAGGGGTGTCCTGCACGGCCTACCATACAAAGCCTCATATGGCGACATACCAATGCTTGTATGGAAGCTGTCGTTGTAAGCAAACTCCACTCAGGGTAAGTGTCTTTCCCAAGACTCTCCCCAGTCCAACACACACGCCCTTAGCATATCCTCCAAATCATGGGTCGGATAGTTACCCTCATGCTTCCTTAGCTGTCTGGAAGCATAGGCTATCACCTTCCCATGTTGTGTCAAAACACAACCAAGACCAGTTATGGATGCATCCGTATACACCACATAAGGCTAATCAGCCTCAGGCAACACCAGGACGGGTGCATTAGTCAACATGTCCTTGAGTGCTGCAAAACTTTTCTCACACTCCTCAGACCATGTGAACCTCACGTCCTTCCTGTCAGCTTAGTCATAGGTTGAGCTATGCTCGAGAACCCTTGACATATTTCCTGTAATAACCGGCCAACCCTAAGAAGCTTCTAACTTCCGTAGCATTCTTTGGCTGTGGCCATTCCTGGATACATTTGATCTTATCTTGATCCACTGAGACTCCTTTATCAGACACCACATGTCCAAGGAACCCAATGCTCTTCTGCCAGAAACTATACTTACTTAGCTTAGCAAAGAACTTCTGTTCCCTCAGACAGCCCAACACCGCCCTAAGGTGTCTCTCATGGTCCTCCTTTGTCTTGGAATACACGAGTATATCATCAATGAAGATGATCACAAACTCGTCCAAGTATTCCTGAAGATGCCGTTCATCATCTTCATGAATGCAGCAGGTGCATTGGTCAGTCCGAACGACATAACCAGAAACTCATAGTGGCCATACCTGGTTCGGAACGCTGTCTTCCTCACATCATCTGGTGCAATGGGGATCTGATGATACCCAGAGGCCATGTCAATTTTGGAGAACCACTTGGCTCCATGGAGTTGATCCAACAACTCATCAATCCTGGGTAAAGGGTACTTGTTCTTCACAGTCACCCTGTTCAAACCCCTATAATCAATGCACAACCTAAAGCTACCATCCTTTTTCTTAACAAATAGGACTGGTGCTCCCCAAGATGATACACTAGGACGTATGAACCCCTTCTCAAGCAACTCCTCAAGTTGCTTCTTCAGCTCTGCCATCTCAGCTGGTGCCATTCTATATGGACTTTTAGATAATGGGGCCGTTCCAGGTTCCAATTCAATGATGAATGGGTCAGCTCTATCAGTGGGAATGCCCTGTAGTGCCCCAAACACATCCTGAAATTCCTGAACCAACGTTATACCCTCTGGGTCACAGGCCCCTACAACCTCATCAGTGTAAATGGTAGCCTAAAAGGCCTCACAACCATTTCCAAGCATTCGTTCTACTTGGACTGCTGAAACCACCAAACTACAAGAGGTTGGCTTGATTCCTTGGTACTTAATCGGGGGTCCAAACTCGTTCTCAAGTTGCACCCTTCCCCAGTGACAATCTAGAGTTGCCCGATACTTTCCCAACCAGTCCATGCCCAAGATCACTTCATGATGCTTGAAGGGGACAACAATCAGATCTATAGGCATCGGCCTATCCAAGATCACCACAGGGATGTCCTTAACCAGACCGAGTGAGTTCATAACTTGCCCTCCGGCCGCATTCACTCGTTCAGGACCATCCCATGTTCAATACTGGAACAAACCTTTTCCTATCATACTTGGACTCACAAAACTATGTGTAGCTCCAGTATCAAATAATGTGTGTGTTTCCACACCACCAATACTTAAGGTCCCTACACAAGACCCAACAAAGTATATCTATCCATCCTAGGTTCCATACCATGCAATTCTACTGGAATTGTAAAAGTAGTAGTCTAGAATGTTACCAGTGATCCCTTGGAAAGGCTGAGTCCCATCCACATCCTAGGATAGTTCATACACACGAGGTGTTGAGGTCTGGCCTCGTCCCTGGACTGGCCTGCTAGCCTCTCCACGTCCCTTACTCTGGTTGCCTTGCAACTTAGGGTAATCCCTGCGGTAGTGGCCCTTCTGGCTGCAGTGATGACAGGTCCTGGACTCACCCAACGGGCTTGGACAATCCTTGGCTGATTGATCCATCTTACCACATCGAGTGCAGGCGCCCATGGCCTTCCAGCACTCTCCACCGTGGTATCGACCACACTTAGGGCACTCTGACCTACCACATGAGGTTTTACCCTCCTCGGTCGAGACCCTCTTACTCTTCTTGTCACCACTCTGACCCGAGGTTACCACCACACTCTTCAGCTTCTGCTTACCCTCCTCTGTGAGGTTGGTCTCCAGCAAGGCCATCCTCTCAACCAACTCAGAAACCGTGTGGAACTTACAAACAGAACAGTAGGTTCGAAGCTCCACCCTTAGGCCTCGGATGAACCTTCGGACCTGAACCTTCTCATCCTCCAGTTCTCTTCCCACATACCTCCTGAGTCGGTTGAACTATTCTTCATACTCACGAACAGTCCTCTGTCCCTGAGTCAAGTCTAAGAACTTGGACTCCAAATGATCCCACGCCTCAGCAGGGAAGTACTTATGGTTGAACTCAACCTCAAAGTCAGCAAAGTGCTCAATAGTACCATTGGTACGCTTGTCCAAAGCTAACCACCAATTATGTGCATCTCCCTCCAGGAAGTGTACTGCTTTGTCCTTCTAGTAATCCTCGGGGCCTCGTGTGGACTTGAAGTTTCGAACCAACCTGGTTCTCCACTCGTCCACCTCCATAGGATCAACACTTCCAGGAAAGTGTTTGGTTCCCAACTTGGAGATATGCTCCAACACCTTCAGGTAGTCCATACCATGCACTGGCCTGACCGGTGGGTCAATCTCAATCACCTCAGACACACGGCCAGCACCAACATCAGCCACTCCAGCAGCAACCCGAACCGGAGGATTAGCCTGTCCCACGGACGAGTCCACCAATGGTGTGAACGCCTGTGTCAAGGAGGCTATCTGAGCTCCCATGACCTGCATAGCCTCCACCAAGCCCCTTATGGTCGGCTCAATGACCTCGTGTGCACCAGTGACCCGAACATTGTTTGCAACAACATTCTGGCCACTCCCAGCACCAACGTTGGACGACCCAGTATCATCTCCATGGACTTGCTCTGGCTGCTCGTCCATATTAGTTTCATTAACCTCAGTAGGAAGAGTTGGACCCACTGGAAGTCCGGTTGCATTGTCCACCTGCTCCACCTGAGCCGGTAGTACTATGGTTGGAATGGTTCCAGCTGGTAACACTCCGTTCTGTTCAGCACCATCCTGCCCCACTGCTCCAGACACTCCAGTTGCCTCCTTTCCTTTCTGAGATTTATACCTTCTTGTACCCTTAGGAGTTACAAACACAAACAAAAGGTTAGTCCACAACTGAACACACAAACTTCAATCACTCCTAAGTTAATCAGTACAAAAGATTACTTAGAACCCAACTATCTCACCATGAGTCCAAACGGCCAAGTGTGTGGTGAACCAATAGCCCAACAAATCCTAGAATCAAGAATGCTCTGATACCAACTTGTAAGACCCGATCCTGGATTCCCCAATCCAACCAGACCGCGGCCTCACCAAACAATGCAACCAGTTCCATCATTCATATTCAAGTTCAAGTGTTAAATAATTTCTAAGTCTTTTTCAGAGTTTTGAGGTTCCAACAATCCAGCATCGACTAGGGCAAATAGATATTTCATAGATAATAACCAAGGTTCATACATCATTCATCATCCTAATAGATAGATCACACACTAGAATCGCATAAGTTCACAAGTTGCACAATAGGCTACAATAATTACACAATTTTCAGAATCAACCCAATCACCACACATCTTCCCATGGCCGCGGTCCTCATGGTGTTTTTCCCTTACCACGGTCCATTTCTGGTCCTGGATCCAACACAAACAAACACACAATCACAAGGTTAGATTACAAAACTAGAATCAATTCAAATTGCATGGTCGGATCCAATCTAGTCAAGAACAATCATCAAAAATGTCAAGTCTGACCCCTTTAAAAAGATATCCAAATACCAAATAAAATTCATGAAAACTCATGACAATTCAGAAGAAAAATATTCCCATAATCAGATTCAAAAGAACCGGCTCAGATCATAGTGATCTCGGCCATGAACAGCCCACACAAGAACAAGGGACTTTCATGGCGATTTGATCAGGCCAAAGCCTTAAGATCGATGGATCCTTCCCTGTAATATCATAAAACAGTCCATAGCAAAACATATATGAAGAAACAGAGTAGAAGAAGTCAGAGTAAGGAGTGGCCAATCGAGCCAAACCGGCCAGACTCACACGGCCATCATCCGCGGCCTTGTCCGGTTACTCTTGGCCACACCTCTCACCATCGAAGTTCGGTCTCCAGGGGCGACTTCCTTCTCTTTCTCCTTTGCCTTCTCCTTGTCTTTATGCCTCAAATACATCCTCTTGATCACACGCCCAAACACACCAGGAACACTCCAGAACAATCTCTTGGATCAAAACGGCCAATCCAAGGTTTGTGTCTCTCTTTCTCTCTTGAATTTTCTCTGTGTTTCTCTCTGTGTGAAAGTGAGTAAAAATCAACCAGATTGGCAGAAATGAGAGAGAGAGGACGCCTTAAACTGTCCCAAACCACCTGGGTGAACAGTTACCAAAAATCACACCCCTTCTTCCCAAAACCGTCCCATAACCGTCCCATAACCGCCCATTCGCGGTTTCTCCCCTTTTCTTCCTTTGAAAAATCGATCACTGAGCCTCAGCTCACACTCTGGAAGCTTGCCCACTCCCTGTACCGAGCTTAAGACCAATTTGGTCGAACCGTCCTGCACCCGGACCATTGGCTCGTCCAGTAACCGTCCCGGACTCGTCCACACTGATCCAAACCAGAACGCACCGTCCCACTGGATTGAGCTGACCTCCAGCTGTTCCCAGCTGAGTGAGCTAGTCCACCAGCTCCTGTGAGCTGAACAGATCATGGTGAACTGAATACCAGCTGAACCGAGCTGATTGAACTCAAACCAACACTCGTCCAGCTGCCTAAACACTCACTCAACTCATTTACCTTTGTTTCCATCGTATCCTGGTTAAGTCTCAGCTGACTGATGCCCTTAACCTTCATTCAGGGCTATGATACGCTTGTCTCAAGGTCCAATGACCTGACTGGTGCGTCTCCCCGCACCACGGCCCGTCCGGGCGATCCTATCTAGGATCGGGGACATGAGAGGAAGGGTCAGCGTGCTGAGTCCAAGGACCAACGTGCTGATATGTGTACAGATGGACAGCCACGGACGTCCTGTGTGTGCTGACAGAGACAGACGGACGTCCGTGTGTGTGCTGACGGACACACACGGACAGCCAAAGACATCCTGTGTGTGCTGACGGACAGCCATGGACAGCCACGGACGTCCTGTGTGTACTCAATAGACAGCCCATGTGGGCCAAAATCACCCGAACAGTCCACGGGAAGGGGCAGCATGCTGAGTCCAAGGGCCAACGTGCTCATATGTGTACTGATGGACAGCCACAGACGTCCTGTGTGTGCTGACAGACACACGGACAGCCACGGACGTCCTATGTGTGCTGACGGACACACACGGACAACCACAAATGTCCTGTGTGTGCTGACGGACACCCACAGATGTCCTGTGTGTACTGAACAGACAGCCCACGTGGGCCAAAATAATCCAAACAGTCCACGGGAAGGGCCAGCATGCTGAGTCCAAGGACCAGCGTGATGATATGTGTACTGATGAACATCCACGGACGTCCTGTGTGTGCTGACGGACACACACGGACAGCCACGGACGTCTTGTGTGTGTTGGCGGACACCCACAGACGTCCTGTGTGTGCTGGCGGACATCCACGGATGTCCTGTGTGTACTGAACAGACAGCCCACGTGGGCCAAAATAACTCAGTCCACGGGAAGGGTCAGCGTGCTGAGTCCAAGGACCAACGTGCTGATATGTGTACTGATGGACAGCCACAGACATCCTGTGTGTGCTGACGGAGACAAACGGACGTCCGTGTGTGTGCTGATGGACACACACGGACACACACGGACAGCCACGGACATCCTGTGTGTGCTGACGGACAGCCACGGACGTCCTGTGTGTGCTGGCGGACACCCACGGACGTCCAGTGTGTACTGAATAGAGAGCCCACGTGGGCCAAAATTACTCGAATAGTCCACGGGAAGGGTCAGCGTGCTGAGTCCAAGGACCAACGTGCTGATATGTGTACTGATGGACAGCTACGGGCGTTCTGTGTGTGCTGACGGACAGCCATGGACGTCCTGTGTGTGGTGGCGGACACCCACGGACGTCCTGTGTGTACTGAACAGACAGCCCACGTGGGCCAAAATCACCCGAACAGTCCATGGGAACGGTCAGCATGCTGAGTCCAAGGACCAACGTGCTGATATGTGTACTGATGGACAGCCACGGACGCCCTGTGTGTTCTGACGGACAGCCACGGATGTCCTGTGTGTGCTGACGAACAGCCACAGACAGCCACGGACGTCCTGTGTGTGCTGGCGGACACCCACGGATGTCCTGTGTGTACTGAACAGACAGCCCACGTGGGCCAAAATCACCCGAACAGTCCACGGGAAGGGTCAGCGTGCTGAGTCCAATGACCAACGTGCTGATATGTGTATTGATGGACAGCCACAGACGTCCTGTGTGTGCTGAGGAGACACACGGATGTCCGTGTGTGTGCTGACGGACACACACGGACACACACGGACAGCCACAGACATCCTGTGTGTGCTGAAGAACAGCCACGGACAGCCACGGAAGTACTATGTGTGCTGGCGGACACCCACAGACGTCCTGTGTGTACTGAATAGACAGCCCACGTGGGCCAAAATCACCCGAACAGTCCACGGGAAGGGGCAGCGTGCGGAGTCCAAGGACCAACGTGCTGATATGTCTACTGATGGACAGCCACAGACGTCATGTTTGTGCTGACGGAGACAAACGGACGTCCGTGTGTGTGCTGATGGACACACACAGACACACACGGACAGCCACAGACATCCTGTGTGTGCTGACGGACAGCCACGGACGTCCTGTGAGTACTGGCGGACACCCACGGACGTCCAGTGTGTACTGAATTGAGAGCCCATGTGGGCCAAAATCACTCGAATAGTCCACGGGAAGGGTCAGCGTGCTGAGTCCAAGGACCAACGTGCTGATATGTGTACTGATGGACAGCTACGGGCGTTCTGTGTGTGCTGACGGACAGCCACGGACGTCCTGTGTGTGCTGGCAGACACCCACGGACGTCCTGTGTGTACTGAACAGACAGCCCACGTGGGTCAAAATCACCCGAGCAGTCCACGGGAAGGGTCAGCGTGCTGAGTCCAAGGACCAACGTGCTGATATGTGTACTGATGGACAGCCACAGACGTCCTGTGTGTGCTGACGGAGACACACGGATGTCCGTGTGTGTGCTGATGGACACACACGGACACACACGGACAGCCACAGACATCCTGTGTGTGCTGACGAACAGCCACGGACAGCCACGGAAGTACTATGTGTGCTGGCGGACACCCACAGACGTCCTGTGTGTACTGAATAGACAGCCCACGTGGGCCAAAATCACCCGAACAGTCCACGGGAAGGGGCAGCATGCTGAGTCCAAGGACCAACGTGCTGATATGTGTACTGATGGACAGCCACGGACTTCCTGTGTGTGCTGACGGGGACAAACGGACGTCCATGTGTGTGCTGACGGACACACACGGACAGCCACGGACATCCTGTGTGTGCTGACGGACAGCCACGGATGTCCTGTGTATGCTGGCGGACACCCACGGACGTCTAGTGTGTACTGAATAGACAGCCCACGTGGGCAAAAATCACTTGAACAGTCCACGGGAAGGGTCAGCGTGCTGAGTCCAAGGACCAATGTGCTGATATGTGTACTGATGGACAGCCACAGACGTCCTGTGTGTGCTGACGGAGACAAACAGACGTCCGTGTGTGTGCTGATGGACACACACGGACACTCACGGACAGCCACAGACATCATGTTTGTGCTGACAGACAGCCACGGACAGCCATGGACGTCCTGTGTGTGCTGGCGGACACCCACGGACGTCCTGTGTGTACAGAACTGACAGCCCACGTGGGCCAAAATCACCCGAACAGTCCTCGGGAAGGGGCAGCGTGCTGAGTCCAAGGACCAACGTGCTGATATGTGTACTGATGGACAGCCACGGACGTCCTGTGTGTGCTGACGGAGACACACGGACACACACGGACAGCCACGGACATCCTGTGTGTGCTGGTGGACACCCACAGACGTCCTGTGTGTGCTGGTGGACACCCACGAACGTCCTGTGTGTACTGAACAGACAGCCCACGTGGCCCAAAATCACCCGAACAGTCCACGGGAAGGGTCAGCGTGCTGAGTCCAAGGACCAACGTGCTGATATGTGTACTGCAGGACAGCCACAGACGTCCTGTGTGTGCTGACGGAGACAAACAGACGTCCGTGTGTGTGCTGACGGACACACACGGACAAACACGGACAGCCACAGACATCCTGTGTGTGTTGACGGACAGCCACGGACGTCCTGTGTGTGCTGGCAGACACCCACAGACGTCATGTGTGTACTGAATAGACAGCCCACGTGGGCCAAAATCACCCGAACTGTAAGACCCGATCCTGGCCGACTAGGCCGCTGTCGATGCCTCACTTCGCTCGGTCGTTACCCTGACCGAACCTCTCAAAATTTTCGCCCTATATTTTAAACATCGCCCATAGGCAAGGGCTAACTCAGATCTTAGCTCAAGACTACCATAGTCTTTCCTAGCTTAGATCAATACAACACATACGCAGCGGAATAATATCATCATCCATTGGTCTATAACCAATCTAATACTTGTCCGGTCGAATCACCTCAGCTAATGGTTAGTACTTTCAACTACCAGCTAGCTCAAAGGTCGACCCTAGACCAGAATCAAGTCATATGAATCCGAGGTTCCATTCCCCTAGTTCATTCTATCTACAACTAAGAAAGAGGTACTAGATCATACCTTAGCTACATCCATGGAGCTTGTTAGCTCATCGGCCCAGCTGATCCAGCTAAATGAACTCGTAAACCAGCTGATCGAGCTGTCACACTCGAACTGAGCTAAGTCCGAGCTATGGCCAGCTGCCATATACTCCATCCAGCTTCTTTACACATAAAACAACTCCCCTAGGTACTTAGTCATTCAGCCAACCATCCCCACTGACTTAAGTAACCCTTGAGAAGTCTTTAAACAGCTAAGGACATGCATTTGGCCCTTCCCGGCTCATGCTTCATTCAACATCCTTTAGCTTATCAGCTTATGATACAAAGTCCATCTTATGGACTAACAATGCCCATCAGATCCTAAGTCAATCAACCAACCACCCCACATGACTCAGAACTGACGAGTCTTCACACATACCTAACCGGCCATGGGACCATGCCCAAACGAAGCCGATCTGTCTTGCTCTTACAACTGGTGCACCCTATGATCAATCAGATCAGACACCATGGTCCAACACCTATGGATCAGGTCGTCCATCCTTACCCATGATCAGATCACACACGGCCTTCCTTGTATAAGCACACCAGCTCCACACTTGTGGCCCATGACCACAAGTACTAGCCTTACACATCTCCTTGCTTGCTGTTGGTTCCAAACGAATTGGACCTTGCACTCCACCTGCTTCCTCTGATACCAGGACCCCATGTGTCTCCTCAATGAGTCAGATCAATGGTTCACACCATGAACAAACCCAACATCAATCCATGATCCACCATGGATCACTATCCAAGGAATGTCATCCCACATAGATGAAGTAGATCAGCAATGATCCGATCCTTTCCTCAGGGTCTTGGATCCTTATAATACATCACAATACATATATAAACCGATAACCTAGCAGCAGATCTACAAAAGCATGGTTCCGGATCCTAGAACACCTCTCTGGCCCAAAATTGACATACTCAAATAAATTCCCAAAAACTAATTAAAATTCATGACAATTCTTGATAAATCCTAACTAAGAGAATGGTCAAGTCAGATTTCGCATAACCGGTCTCGATCTCATGGATCTCGACCAAGAACATCCAAACCGGCCATAACTGACCACCTCCAAATCAATCCGATAAATCCAATTAAAAACCATGATAATTCATGATAATTAACCACTAAGAAGAATACATAACCAGATCTCAACAATTCCCTCTGGAACTATGAGATCCGGACACACCAGCCCAACCAAGGCCATGGAGGGTTTCTCTTATACTTGATCTTACGAGATCATGTGTTTCCCCTTATCATGTCCAGCCATGCTTCTCCAGAGCACGCCTCCATCAATCCCTTATCACATACTTACAGTATTGATAAGATACCATCATGGGTCGTACCCATCATCCTTTCCATGGAACATCCATGAAAACAGTTTCTGCAATGCATCCACCTTCAAGACTGTTCATGCCTTGAGAGTGAAATCTGGCCTTCTAACTTTCCCCTTAACCATCGGTGTGTGTTCCCAGGCTATATGGGAAGCCCAGGGAATGATCATGCATGATCAAAACCCATCCAAAAGTCGTGCATCACTTCCCCCTTTGTTCCCATGAAACTGATTTCCCACACACATCTGCCTTCAAGGCTGTCTCTGCCATTGGAATGATATGTGTACTGATGGACTGCCACGGACGTCCTGTGTGTGCTGACGGACACACACGGACAGCCACGGACATCCTGTGTGTGCTGGCGGACACCCATGGAAGTCCTGTGTGTGCTGAGCAGACAGTCCACGTGGGCCAAAATCACCCGTACAGTCCAAGGGAAGGGTCAGCGTGCTGAGTCCAAGGACCAACATGCTGATATGTGTACTGATGGACAGCCACAGACGTCCTGTGTGTGCTGACGGACGGACACACACGGACAGCCACGGACGTCCTATGTGTGCTGACAGACAGCCACGAACGTCCTGTGTGTGCTGGCGGACACCCACGGACGTCCTGCGTGTACTGAACCGACAGCCCACGTGGGCCAAAATCAGCCGAACAGTCCACGGGAAGGTCCAGCGTGCTGAGTCCAAGGACCAGCGTGCTGATATGTGTACTGATGGACAGCCACAGACGTCCTGTGTGTGCTGACGGACACACACAGATGCACACGGACAGCCACAGACGTCCTGTGTGTGCTGGCGGACACCCACCGACGTCATGTTTGTACCGAACCGACAGCCCACGTGGGCCAAAATCACCCGAACAGTCCACGGGAAGGGCCAGCGTGCTGAGTCCAAGGACCAACGTGCTGATATGTGTACTGATGGACAGCCACGGACGTCTTGTGTGTTCTGACGGACACAGACGGGCACACATGGACAGCCACGGACGTCATGTGTGTGCTGGCGGACACCCACGGATGTTCTGTGTGTACTGAACAGTCAGCCCACGTGGTCTAAAATCACCCGAACAGTCCACGGGAAGGGTCAGCATGCTGAGTCGAAGGACCAACGTGCTGATATGTGTACTGATGGACAGCCACGGAAGTCCTGTGTGTGCTGACGGACACACACAGACACACCCGAACAACCACAGACGTCCTGTGTGTGCTGATGGACACCCACGGACGTCCTGTGTGTACTGAACAGACAGCCCACGTGGGCCAAAATCACCCGAACAGTCCACGGGAAGTGCCAGCGTGCTGAGTCCACGGACCAGCGTGCTGAGTCCACGGACCAGCGTGCTGATATGTGTACTGATGGACTGCCACGGACGTCCTGTGTGTGCTGACGGACACACACGGACAGCCACGGACATCCTGTGTGTGCTGGCGGACACCCATGGAAGTCCTGTGTGTGCTGAACAGACAGTCCACGTGGGCCAAAATCACCCGAACAGTCCAAGGGAAGGGTCAGCGTGCTGAGTCCAAGAACCAACATGCTGATATGTGTACTGATGGACAGCCACAGACGTCCTGTGTGTGCTGACGGACACACACGGACAGCCACGGACGTCCTATGTGTGCTGACAGACAGCCACGAACGTCCTGTGTGTGCTGGCGGAAACCCACGGACGTCCTGTCTGTACTGAACAGACAGCCCACGTGGGCCAAAATCACCCGAACTGTCCACGGGATGGGTGAGCGTGCAGAGTCCATGGACCAACGTGCTGATATGTGTACTGATGGACAGCCACGGACGTCCTATGTGTGCTGACGGACACAGACGGACACACACGGACAGCCACAGATGTCCTGTGTGTGCTGGCGGACACCCACGGACGTCCTGTGTGTACTGAACAGACAGCCCACGTGGGCCAAAATCACCCGAACAGTCCACGGGAATGGCCAGCGTGCTGAGTCCAAGGACCAACGTGCTGATATGTGTACTGATGGACAGCCACGGATGTCCTGTGTGTGCTGACAGACACAGACAGACACACACGGACAGCCACAGACGTCCTGTGTGTGCTGACGGACACACACAGATGTCCTGTGTGTGCTGACGGACACACACAGACGTCTTGGGTCCATTCAGGATCATAGAGAGAGTGGGTGCAGTGGCATATAAGTTGGACTTGCCATCAGCAATGGATGCATACCACCATGTGTTCCATGTATCCCAACTCCGGAAATGCTTGTCTGAACAAGACATTGTCTTGCCCGAGGTTCCTGCTGACCTTGGTAAAGACCTGACTTTGGAAACCTTGCCGGTTCGGATTGTGGATCGGTCAGAGAAAGCTATGAGAAAGAAGACAGTTCCCATGATCAAAGTGGTGTGGGATTACAATGGTAAAGACCTCATCACTTGGGAAACAGAAGCAAAGATGAAAACTATGTATCCGGAGTGGTACAGACAATTTCTTCCTGATGAAACACTTAACATGGATTCGAGGACGAATCCCAAGTTAGTGGGGGAGACTTGTCATGTCCCCGATCCTAGATAGGATCGGCCGGACGGGCCATGGTGCGGGGAGACGCACCAGTCAGGTCATTAGACCTTGAGACAAGCGTATCATGGCCCTGAATGAAGGTTAAGGGCATCAGTCAGCTGAGACTTAACCAGGATACGATGGAAATAAGGGTAAAGGAGCTGGGTGAGTGTTTAGGCAGCTGGACGAGTGTTGGTTTGAGTTCAATCAGCTCGGTTCAGCTGGTATTCAGTTCACCATGATCTGTTTAGCTCACAGGAGCTGGTGGGCTAGCTCACTCAGCTGGGAACAGCTGGAGGTCAGCTCAATCCAGTGAACGGTGCGTTCTGGTTCGGATCAGTGTGGGCGAGTCCGGGACGGTTACTGGGCGAGCCGATGGTCCGGGTGCAGGACGGTTCGACCAAATGGGTCTTAGGCTTGGGACAGGGAGCGGGCAAGCTCCCAGGGTGTGAGCTGAGGCTCAGTGATCGATTTGCCAAAGGAAGAAAAGGGGAGAAACCGCCAAGGGGCGGTTATGGGACGGTTTTGGGAAGAAGGGATGGGATTTTGGTAACTGTTCGCCCAGGCGGTTGGGGACAGTTTAAATCGTCCTCTCTCTCTCATTTCTGATCATTCTGGTCGGTTTTTACTCATTCCACACAGAGAGAAACACAGAGAAAATTCAAGAGAGAAAGAGAGACAGAAACTTTGGATCGGCCGATTTGATCCAAGAGATTGTTCTTGAGTGTTCCTGGTGTGTTTGGGCGTGTGATCAAGAGGATGGATTTGAGGCAGAAAGACAAGGAGAAGGCAAAGGAGAAAGGGAAGGAAGTCGCCCCTGGAGACCGAACTCCTAAGGTGAGAGGTGTGGCCAAGAGTAACCGGACAAGGCCGCGGATGATGGCCGTGTGAGCCTGGCCGGTTTGGATCGATTGGCCACTCCTTACTCTGACTTCTTCTACTCTGTTTCCTCATATATGTTGTGCTATGGAATTTTTTATGATGTTACAGGAAAGGATTCATTGATCCTAAGGCCTTGGCCTGATCAAATTCCCATGAAAGTCCCTTGTTCTTGTGTGGGCTGTTCATGGCCGAGATCACTATGATCTGAGCCGATTCTTTTGAATCTGATTATGGGAAAATTTTTCTTTTGAATTATCATGAGTTTTCATGAATTTTATTTGGTATTTGGATCTCTTTTTAGAGGGGTCAGATTTTACATTTTTGATGATTGTTCTTGACTAGATTGGATCCAACCATGCAATGTGATTTGATTCTTGTTTTGTAATCTAACCTTGTGATTGTGTGTTTGTTTGTGTTGGATCCAGGACCAGAAATGGACCGTGGTAAGGGAAAAGCACCATGAGGACCGTGGCCATGGGAAGATGTGTGGTGATTGGGTTGATTCTGAAAATTGTGTGATTATTGCAGCCTATTGTGCAACTTGTGAACTTATGCGATTCTAGTGTGTAATCTATTTATTAGGATGATGAATTATATATGAACCTTGGTTAATATCTAAAATATCTATTTGCATTAGTTGTTGCTTGATTGTTTAAGTGTGAATGTTGGAACCTCAAAACTCTGAAAAAGACTTAGAATTATTTAACACTTGAACTTGAATATGAAAGATGGAACTGGTTGCATTGTTTGGTGAGGCCGCGGTCTGGTTGGATTGAGGAATCCAGGATCGGGTCTTACAGTCCGGGTCCGGGTCAGTGGCGGGCTGTGAGGTCCGGCCATGAGGCCATGGGCTGTGTGGTCTTTGGACAAGGCCGTGGGCTATGCCCAGGAGGCTTGGGGCGTGGGTTGCGCTTGTGGCCGACCCCAAACCCAATCAGAAAGGGCGAAGGGATGCAAGTGGCCGAAAGGGGACAACTCTTGGCCGATGGTGCCCATTCGCTAGCAAGTCGTGCCTGTTCGTGGGACAAGACTTACCCCCTCGTTTTCTATAAATATGGGGGCTCTCTGGTCGATTTCATTATCCATTTTCCAGAGTAAAATACTCAGAGAAAAACGTAGAGAGAAAGAAAGAGAGAGTTCCGGCCAAGAGAAAGGCCGATTGTGGTGGTGTTGTGTTCCAGTGACTCTGATCGTTTGGGAACTAACTCCGGTCAAGAATGGGAGATCAAGACAAGGAGAAGAGCATGGAGAACCCAGACGTGGTTCACAAGGTATGTGATGGGCCGTGGCTCCATCAGACCGAACGGACGGTCCATGTGACCGCACCGCGGCTCTGCTCGGTTCCTAAGTCCCATCCAGCTCTCCTTATCTGTTTCAATTCGTTTCTCTTCTCTTCTCTCTAGTTAAACACGAAAGGTTGTGTTGGTTGAGTCCAAGGGACACTTCCCTAGGCTTTGGCCGAACATAACCAAACCGCTAGCCTAGACACGGGTCGGTTAGTGGGATGATCCGATCGCACCAAGACTGGGCGGTTAGGACGAACGGTTGGGAATGACCCAAAGGGCACGAGTTGTCAAGAGTCACGAGTGTCCAAGAGGCACGAATGGCCAAAGGGTACATGTTCCAAACGGTGTCTTTCGGGACAGGTTAGGACCGATCCTTATGGATCAGCCTATGGCTTGTCTAGTCAAGACAAGGTCATGGTTTGTCTAAGCCAAAGTAGAGTCGCAAGGTCTGACCGGTTGCTAAGCCTTCCGGATTAGGATTGAGGCTTACTCGGCCGATTGAATCCAGGCCTAAGGCCGGATCATGTAAGGGAGTCCGTTGGGCCATTGAGCCGGACTCCATTGGCCGGTCGCACCTAGATTCTATCCGGTTAGACGGATTGGTCTTTGGGGACGATCCGGATCTGTTCGTGTGTTCTGTTTATCTATTCTGGACTATCTATCTGATTCTAAGTCAAGGGGTGGTTGGTTGAATGACTTAGGATATGGTAGGTAGGTTCATACTCTTTATGATTGTGTTGACTGAGGTTTATCTAAGTTCTAGTAACCAAGCCAAGCATTGTAGAATCAATCCGTTCTATTCTCGGTTATGATTAATGCTTATCTGGTTGTGGTTTCAGGAACTAAGGATGGTTCTGGTCAAGCCAAGGAGCCGTGAAGGCTCGGTCAGTGAGAGGCTGTGTAACGTGTGGTTAGATGAACTAGTGATTGTCTATGAGACTGTTAAGAAGTTGTGTATTGAATCTCATGTTTCTAAGTAATACAAAGTTTATACATTATTGTTCCGCTGTGCAATCTATTCCTTTGTTATGAACCTCATATTCGAATATGACATAGTAAAGAAAAGACTTAGAATGAATCAGACAAGCAAAGAAATTAATAAGTAAGCATTCGTATCCAGTTGGGTCGAGAGACCAGGAACGGGTCTTACAAGTTGGTATCAGAGCATGCTTGATTCTAGGATAGTTGGGTTATGTAGTCCACACACACACACGAAGCCAGCTGATTAGGTCTCACGGTGAGGTTTGATTGCTTAGTCTAGGGATTGTTTTGTTCTGTGTATGTTAGTGTGTTTTGTACTAACATTGCCTGAATCCTTAGGCTGGAAAAAGCAAATCGGGAAAGTCCCAAAGAAGTAAGAGAATGGCCGGTCAGTCTAGCCAAGTGGCCGTGGACGGAACTAATCTGTCCGGTTTGCAAACCGATCCGGCCGCGGCTAACGCTGAAGATGTGTTTCCAACTGATCAGGCTAACCTTACGGGGACGCAACGGGATGGTCAGGAACATCAGGAGAGTGATGAGGAAGTGGAATCCTTGAACGCTAACCGTGATGGTGGCCAGCGTGAGAAAGTGGCCGAGGGTACGGCCAATGTAACCACAACACTGTCCAAAGAGGACTTGTTAGAGGCCATGAAGGTAATGGGGACTCAGGTGGCGGCTATGGCCCAACTGTTCACGCCATTAGTGAACTCCTCGGTTGGCCAAGCTACACCTGTGGCTACGACCGCCCCCAACACCAATGGTCCAGTTGTGGAAACGGTCAAGGTGATCGAGATTGATCCACCAGAAAAAACCGGGAAAAAGGTGGACTATCTGAGTTTGCTTCAGCACATCTCCCATCTAGGGACGAAGCATTTCTCAGGAAGCACCGATCCTATTGAGGCAGACGAGTGGAGGAGTAGGCTAGTCTGAAACTTCAGCTCAACTCGTTGTCCCGAGGATTACAAGAGAGACATTGCGGTTCACTTCCTGGAAGGGGACGCGCATAATTGGTGGCTGGCTGTGAACAAGCGCACCATTGGAAGTCTCCAGAGTTTTGCGGATTTCAAAGATGAATTCAACCGCAAATACTTTCCTGCAGAGGCTTGGGACCGTCTGGAAGGTAGATTCCTAGACCTTACCCAAGGCTGCAGGGCCGTACGTGAGTACGAAGAGGAGTTCAACCAGCTCCGACGTTTTGTTGGAAGGGAACTTGAGGACGAGACAGTCCATGTTCGTCGGTTCATTCGAGGCTTAAGGCCGGAGCTGAGAACCCACTGTTCAATCCGCACCGTCAGCACCGTCGGAGAGCTGGTTGAACGTGTCGCTCTTTTGGAGTCTAACTTGGCCGAAGAAGCCAAGCTTAAGACAAAGTCGCAGTCTGTCCCGACGGGTAAGACTAACGACCGAAAGAGGAAGTGGGACCAGGTTGACGGAGGCAAGGCCTCTAGTGGACGACCTGAATGTCCCAAGTGTGGTAAGAACCATCCAGGTGAATGCTGGAAAGCCATGGGAGCTTGTGTGAGATGTGGCAGCTTGGATCATTCCATCCGAGATTGCACTCGACCAAGCCGGACTCAGGGCCAATCCAGTGGCAGCGGCTCTCGGACTTGTTTCCATTGCGGCCAAAGCGAACACTTCCAAAGTGAATGTCCTAAGCGGCAAGGAGGACAAGGGAAGGGTCGTGGAGACACGGGAAAGTCGACCCAGAGCAGGCCGACCACAACACCAAGGGTGTATGAGCTGTCCCGAGACGACCGCGCTTCTGGATCGTTTGATTCGATCTCTGGTAATTTCTGAATTTATCTGTTTACATTCAATAGAATGCTTGTTCTGGAACCTAGAGTGGCTAGGGGATTCTGATGTGGGTCTCTTATAGGGACCCTCATGATTGGTGGTGTTGAAACCCACGTACTTTTCGACACAGGGGCTACACATAGTTTTGTGAGCCCGGAACTGGTCGGAAAGGGTCTGTTCTGCCTCTGTTCTGGGGATAATTCGAGACTAGTGAGGGCGGCCGGTGGGCAAATCATGCACTCACTAGGGCTCATGACTAATATCCCGGTAATGATCCAGGAGAAAAATCTGCCTGTAGATCTGATTGTGTTGCGCCTACAGAATCACGATGTGATCCTAGGCATGGATTGGTTGGGAAAGTATCGGGCCACTCTCGACTGCCACAGAGGATGTGTACGGTTGGAGACTGGACCTCACCCGATCCAGTACCAAAGTCTGAATATGAGTCCGACTCTGGATAGAGTAGTGGTGTCAGCAATCCGAGCAGAAACGGATGCTTAGACGGTGTTGTGAAGCATATTTGACCATAATTACCACTATGGAGCACGGCAGGTCTGATGATCAGAAAGATCTAACTGAGGACCCGTTGGTGTCTGAGTTCCCAGATGTGTTCCGTTCACTACAGGGTGTCCCCCTGATAGGTCGGATCCATTTACGATTGAACTAGAACCAGGGACAGCTCCGCTGTCCAAGAGTCCGTACTGAATGGCTCCGGCCGAGATGGCCAAGCTAAAGAAGCAATTAGAAGAATTGCTGGACAAGGGGTTCATACGTCCAAGTAGCTCTCCTTGGGGTGCACCAGTCCTCTTTGTGAAAAAGAAGGATGGTAGCATGCGTCTGTGTATTGACTATCGAGGGTTGAACAAGGTTACTGTGAAGAACAAGTACCCGTTGCCCAGAATAGACGAGTTGTTGGGTCAACTCAAAGGAGCCAAGTGGTTTTCTAAGATTGATTTGGCCTCAGGGTATCATCAGATCCCTATAGAGCCAAACGATATTAGAAAGACAGCATTCCGGACCAGGTACGGCCACTACGAGTTTGTGGTTATGCCATTCGGTCTGACCAATGCGCCTGCTGCATTCATGAAAATGATGAACAGCGTGTTCCGAGACTTCCTGGACGAATCAGTGATCATCTTCATTGATGATATCCTGATTTACTCCAAGGATGAGGAATCTCATCGGAAACACCTGAGAGCCGTGCTGGAACGATTACGGGAACACAAGCTCTATGCAAAACTCAGTAAATGCAGTTTTTGGCAGAAGAGCATTGGGTTTCTCGGCCACATTGTGTCCGGTGAGGGCGTCTCGGTGGATCCAGAGAAGATCAGGGCAATCAAGGATTGGCCTCGACCACGCAGTGCCACAGAAGTCAGAAGCTTCCTAGGGCTGGCAGGTTATTATAGAAAGTTTGTGAAAGGATTCGCAAGCTTGGCTCAGCCTATGACATGGTTGACCGGGAAGGACGTTAATTTCACATGGTCTGAGGAGTGTGGGAAATGTTTTTCCGCGCTTAAGGACATGCTGACTAGCGCACCCATTCTGGTTCTTCCAGAGGCCGACCAACCCTATGTGGTTTATACGGAGGCGTCCATAACAGGACTAGGTTGCGTATTAACCCAGCATGGGAAGGTCATCGCCTATGCGTCAAGGCAGTTGAGAAAACATGAGGGAAACTACCCCACCCATGACCTTGAAATGGCTGCGGTAGTGTTCGCCTTAAAGATTTGGCGATCATACTTGTATGGTGCCAAGGTTCAGATACTTACGGACCATAAGAGTCTTACGTATATATTCACCCAGCCTGAGTTAAACTTAAGGCAGAGAAGGTGGATGGAGTTTGTAGCTGATTACGATCTGGATATCACCTATCATCCGGGAAAGGCTAATCTGGTCGCAGATGCCTTGAGCCAGAGAAGGGCCGATGTATCAGCTGAACGAGAAGCGGACGACCTAGACGGTATGGTTCGTGCCCTACGGTTGAACGCATCGACCAAAGAGTCTGAACCACTTGGATTAGAGGCAGTCAATCAGGCCGACCTGCTTACCCGAATTCGGTTGGCTCAAGGTCAGGACGAGAACCTGAACAAGGTTGCTCAGAATGATAGGACGGAGTACCAAACTGCAAAGGATGGTACCATCCTAGTAAACGGTCGGATCAATGTTCCTAATGATAGAAGTCTAAAGGAAGAGATTATGAGGGAGGCTCATAAGTCCAGATTCTCGGTTCATCCTGGTGCGACCAAGATGTACCAGAACCTTAAGAAATTCTATCATTGGATCCGTATGAAGTCAGATGTCGTGGAGTGGGTGGCCAAGTGTTCCACTTGCCAACTCATCAAAGCAGAACATCAAGTGCCTAGTGGGTTATTGCAAAGCTTGCCTATTCCAGAATGGAAATGGGATCACATCACAATGGACTTTGTGACTGGGTTCCCTACCACGAGGAATAAGAAAGATGCGGTTTGGGTTGTGGTTGATCGCCTAACCAAATCAGCACACTTCCTGGCTATCAAAAAGTCGGATGGGGTAGATCAGATTGTACGTAAGTACATTGATGAGATCGTCCGACTACATGGTGTGCCGGCAAGCATAGTTTCAGATAGGGATTCAAGGTTCACATCTTACTTCTGGAAGGCTTTCCAAAAGGCTTTCCAAAAGGCTTTAGGAACAAGAGTGAACATGAGTACAGCCTATCACCCACAGACGGATGGACAGTCTGAACGTACGATCCAGACATTGGAAGATATGTTGCGAGCATGTGTTCTAGACTGGGGTGATTCCTGCGAGAAACATCTACCTCTGGTAGAATTTGCTTACAACAATAGTTTCCATAGTAGTATTGGCATGTCGCCATACGAAGCTCTGTATGGGCGTCCATGCAGGACACCCTTATGCTGGACCCAAGTTGGGGAATGCAGCATGATTGGTCCGGAGATTGTCGAAAAGATCAAGTTCTTGAGGGACAAGATGAGACAGGCACAAGACCGCCAAAATAACTATGCAGATCGAAGAAGGAAAGATCTCGAGTTCCAAGTAGGTGACTTGGTGTATCTCAAAATGATTACCTTAAAGGACGAGTCCGGATTTCCGGAAGACGGAAGTTATATCCGAGATACTTGGGGCCGTTCAAGATCATTGAAAGAGTTGGGATGGTAGCCTACAAGTTGGACTTGCCGGCCAAGATGGACGCATTTCATAATGTGTTCCATGTCTCCCAACTTCGGAAATGTTTGACGGACCAAGAAATCGCTCTTCCTGCCATTCCAGACGATCTTGGTAAGAACCTAACCTTGGAAACGAGGCCGGTTCGAATCATAGATAGGATGGAAAAAGCAACAAGGAAGAAGACGGTCCAGATGGCTAAGGTCGTCTGGGACTGTAATGGTCAGGATATAATCACTTGGGAAACCGAAGCTAGAATGAAAGGAGAGTACCCAGAGTGGTTGGATCAGTTTGTTTCCGAGGAAGCATTCGATTCGGATTCGAGGACGAATCCATCCCAAGGGGGGGAGACTTGTCACGCCCCCAATCCTGAGTAGGATTGTTGGGACAGCCATGGTTCGAGGAAACGTGCAAGCCAGTCTTAGGACATCAAGGCAAGCGTTCCATGTTCGAGAAAGAAGGTTAAGGACATAAGGAAACTTAGAATTAACCTTATACAAGCTAAGAGACAGCTAGGACGAGTAAGACGGTAGCTGGACGAAGTGGACTAGTAGCTCGGCCAGCTCAAGGAAGCTAGGTTCAGTTCACTCCAGCTCAGTCCCCACTAAGTCAGCTCCACTAGCTGGACTACTAGCTCACTCAGCTGAGGCAGCTGAGAGTCAGCTCATCTCAGCTAGACGGACTGTCCGGGCTTTAGGCCGATGGTCCGGATCCGGGTCAGTGGCGGGCTGTGAGGTCCGGCCATGAGGCCATGGGCTGTTGGGTCTTTGGACAAGGCCGTGGGCTATGCCCAGGAGGCTTGGGGCGTGGGTTGCGCTTGTGGCCGACCCCAAACACAATCAGAAAGGGCGAAGGGATGCAAGTGGCCGAAAGGGGACAACTCTTGGCCGATGGTGCCCATTCGCTAGCAAGTCGTGCCTGTTCGTGGGGCAAGACTTACCCCCTCGTTTTCTATAAATATGGGGGTCTCTGGTCGATTTCATTATCCATTTTCAGAGTAAAATACTCAGAGAAAAACGTAGAGAGAAAGAAAGAGAGAAAGAGGGAGTTCCGGCCAAAAGAAAGGCCGATTGTGGTGGTGTTGTGTTCCGGCGACTCTGATCGTTTGGGAACTAACTCCGGTCAAGAATGGGAGATCAAGACAAGGAGAAGAGCATGGAGAACCCAGACGTGGTTCACAAGGTATGTGATGGGCCGTGGCTCCATCAGACCGAACGGATGGTCCATGCGACCGCACCGCGGCTCTGCTCGGTTCCTAAGTCCCATCCGGCTCTCCTTATCTGTTTCAATTCGTTTCTCTTCTCTTCTCTCTGGTTAAACACAAAAGTTTGTGTTGGTTGAGTCCAAGGGACACGTTCCTAGGCTTTGGCCGAACATAACCAAACCGCTAGCCTAGACACGGGTCGGTTAGTGGGATGATCCGATCGCACCAAGACTGGGCGGTTAGGACGAACGGTTGGGAATGACCCAAAGGGCACGAGTTGTCAAGAGTCACGAGTGTCCAAGAGGCACAAATGGCCAAAGGGTACATGTTCCAAAGGGTGTCTTTGGGACAGGTTAAGACCGATCCTTATGGATCAGCCTATGGCTTGTCTAGTCAAGACAAGGTCACGGTTTGTCTAAGCCAAGGTAGAGTCGCAAGGTCTGACCAGTTGCTAAGCCTTCCGGATTAGGCTTGAGGCTTACTCGGCCGATTGGATCCAGGCCTAAGGCCGGATCAGGTAAGGGAGTCCGTTGGGCCATTGAGCCGGACTCCATTGGCCGGTCGCACCTAGATTCTATTCGGTTAGACGGATTGGTCTTTGGGGACAATCCGGATCTGTTCGTGTGTTCTGTTTATCTATTCTGGACTATCTATCTGATTCTAAGTCAAGGGGTGGTTGGTTGGATGACTTAGGATACGGTAGGTAGGTTCATACTGTTTATGATTGTGTTGACTGAGGTTTATCTAAGTTCTAGGAACCAAGCCAAGCATTGTAGAATCAATCCGTTCTATTCTCGGTTATGATTAATGCTTATCTGGTTGTGGTTTCAGGAACTAAGGATGGTTCTGGTCAAGCCAAGGAGCCGTGAAGGCTCGGTCAGTGAGAGGCTGTGTAACGTGTGGTTAGATAATGCTAGGGATGAACTAGTGATTGTCTATGAGACTGTTAAGAAGTTGTGTATTGAATCTCATGTTTCTAAGTAATACAAAGTTTATACATTATTGTTCCGCTGTGCAATCTATTCCTTTTTTATGAACCTCATATTCGAATATGACATAGTAAAGAAAAGACTTAGAATGAATCAGACAAGCAAAGAAATTAATAAGTAAGCATTCGTATCCAGTTGGGTCGAGAGACCAGGAACGGGTCTTACACTGACGGACACACACGAACACACATGGACAGCCACGGACGTCCTGTGTGTGCTGGCGGACACCCACAGACGTCCTGTGTGTACTGAACAGACAGCCCACGTGGGCCAAAATCACCCAAACAGTCCACGGGAAGGGTCAGCATGCTGAGTCCAAGGACCAACGTGCTGATATGTGTACTGATGGACAGCCACGGACGTCATGTGTGTGCTGACGGACAAACACGGACAGCCACGGATGTCCTATGTGTACTGATGGACAGCCACGGATGTCTCGACATCGATCGATGGTACTTGTGTACATCGATCGATATTAATCTTCATTTGTCGAGGCATCTCCTGGTATCGATCGTCAGCACTGATGCGCATCGATCGATTGTTTTTCCTCACGTCGACCTCTACATGGTCAGCTCGGGTGAAATGTCCTTTAAGCTCCAAAATGCTCCAAAGTCATAGCTTTACTCCAAAATGCACCTGAACCTGAAAACATACCTAGAAGAGTAGAAAACATAGATATATATATAGTAAAACACCTATATACCATGGATGAAAACGGATCAAATCCAAGGTATATCAACTCCCCCAGACTTACCCTTTTGCTTATCCTCAAACAAAACATACAGGCAGTCTCTCTGAAAGAGGTTTGAAAATATTAGGGACTTAAGATTTTAAAGCATAGAAATCTTTTCCTCAACAATTTTGCAACCACATTTAAATGGTCCTAATCACAGAAGCACACTATGCAATATCCTAGCTTAGCAACCATTTTTAACATAACACAACTCATCAATTCACGTCTGACATCCCCTCTACTGACTTCATTTATTAGCATAAATATAAAGTGAATGCTTTACCTTGGGAGTATCGATCATAGGATGCAAGGATTTCAGACAAGTATCTGGATCTGCAGGTAAAAGTTAGTTCCTAGTTTCTCTCTCTCTAATTTTCTCTCTTGTGTCAAAGTCTGCTTCCATTGCAGGATCAGTGACCAAGATTGGACATGCTTCCATGAATCAAAACTTAATGGTGGTTGCCACCAAGCTCTGATCACTTCTTTTTGACCTATATCCAAGAGTTTTTTGCGAAAGCGAGCCTTGAAGATTACCGCCTCCAAGTCCCGTTTCGAACTCTTTTATTGGAGTCTTTATGAATCAAGCCTTAATGGTTTTAGCCACCAAGTCATGTTCAGACTCATCCTAAGTAAACAGTAGATCTTATTTTTTATTTTTATTTATTTATTTATTTATTATGTTTTTTTTATATATACACTAAATATTCTAGGGTCGAAATTTAAAGAGAGAAAATGTGATAAATAATCTACACCAGGAGTTACCTTCCAGACTTGTCTGAAGAATCCGATCGCATGTATACCAAGCCCCAAGACAAGCGGTTATGTTAGGTTTAGTGTTGGAAATCAGGTTTGGTTGCTTCATGCGTTTCAAGGCAAGTATGTAGTTGATAGGTTGATCTGCTTTAGCATCTATAGTGATATCTCCAATCAGTAAATCTAAAATGGTGCTAAAGATTGGTTAGATATTCAAGTTTAAATCAATATAAGATTATTGTCCCTATTTTCAATAGCTAAGCATAATTTATTAAAATTCCTTTTATAAAATAATAAAATAAATTATATCAGTAAATCTCCCCCCAGACTTAAATTACACTGTCCTAGTGTAACTCAGCCGGAGTTATGATTGAATAATTCATGATGTACGAAATGTAACAAGTAGGAAATATACATCTGACCGGAGTAGATATCGATCGATGGGAATATGTTACATCGATCGTCGTGTGGTTGTCCATGTCGAGCGATGTCGACGTCTCGTCGGCAGTTGATATTCAGGTCCTCCTACTTGGGTCTCCTAAATCTGAAAGAAATAAAACGAAAGTAAATAAATCCTAGCTAATAAAACCAAACTAAAATACCTAATAGTGGGTTGCCTCCCACTCAGCGCTTGGTTATAGTCATTTAGCTTGACTGTGGTAGTGATTGGCTATTTGGTGGAGAAACAACTGCTTGTTGGAAAACAAGCATCCATGTCATCTCTGCACATTCTGGACCAAGATGCAATGAAACTTCTTGTGGCCTCATCAGTTCTTGTCCATTTGTCTTCCATCTTCTCAAGTACATTGGAGATGTTTTGTAGCCACGGACGTCTGTCAAGTCGAATGGAAAGTAGGTGTCATCGCAGCGTCGAATGGAAAGTAGGTGTCATCGCAGCGTCTGTCAAGTCGTTCCTCCATGTTGTCTATTGCAGTGTAGATCTTGGATGTGAACTCATCAACCTCTGCTGCTGTGTAGGGAAGTAACTCCTCAGGATTCTTGCCATCGATCCAAGGCCCTCGTAGCCTGTCGATCGAAGATGAGTTTGCCTGCAAAAAATTTTGATTAGTAATGTTATCAATATCCCTTTGGGCATGAAGTATTTGACTAGACAATTTGTTTAAATCTATCATGACTGGTGATATAAAGCGGTCATGCATGTGCTCGTAAGTCCTCAGCCTCTCATTCATGGCTGAGACCTTAGCGTCGAGCGATGTGATGGTACACATGTCGATCGATATGGCTGGTTGTTGGTCCTTCTTGCGAATGGTGTCCAGATCTTGCTGTAGTAGCTCGATTTTTGTGCTCAGCCAGTCCACGTTGTTGTTGAGAGGGTAGTACACGTCGTTTATCCTTGTGTCGATGTATGAGACTTCCCATTCATCCTTGTGTTGTGCTGAACATTGCGGTTCTGCAGGGATCTGGGCTGTAGGAAGACTGACGTCGATCGATGGTGCATTTGGTGCATCGATCGATGTTGGGGTCGTGGCTTCGTTCTCAAGTTGCTGATGTAAGCTCTCAATTTCTGTCCTCATTTCTGCCATACTTCTGAAAAGCTTATTGTAGCCTCTATCCAAAGGTTGATGTGTATCTTCTACCAATGATTTGAGCTCCTCTCCCAGTCTTTCCTGAGCTCCACAAATACCAAACACCATCTCATTGATTTCATCTTTGGTGTAGAGTTCTGGTGCCAGTCTTGTGAGTGTGAAGGAAGTGGCATGTTCTGGAAGACAGATGTGGCTCTCTTCAAAAAGAGATGCTCTTTCCAGTAATTTCCTGATGTCAACCTTTCTGACAGGTATCATCTCACCAGCTACGCCTCGTGCGTGTCCACACTCATCTCTGTAGACTCCATACTCGTCTCTTCGTTCCCAAGTGAACTTTCTGACTCCGTACATGTCAAAAGCGCGGTTTCCAAATTCATAACATCTATCGATCGATGTCGGGTCATCCCTATCGATCGACGTTGGTCTTATCCTGTCGATCGATGTCTCAGTTGTCCCATCGATTGACGCTTGATCTTTTGGTTGGCGTGATATATCTGGATTGATTTATGTTGTGGCGACTCCTACGTGATTGTTTGGATTGGTTTGAATGACGTCTTGAGTGCTACGTTGCTGTGAGAATAGGTTGTCAGGTCCATTGGCTACTTGAAGGATATATGCTATGTCCTCTCTGGACACTTGTAAGATCCTTCCATCCACTACACGTGCGTTGCCATCTGGGTCACTGAAAATACCAAATTCATCAGGTGTTAGAAAACCGTAATCAATGTTTGCATTATCGGTCAATTTAGAAATAGAAAGATTAGGGTTTAGAGTAGTATCGATCGATGTAGATACAGATGCATCGATCGATGGCAGAGTAATTTCTGCAGAACTTGTGTTCTTGAGATGATTGCTCTTCATAGATTTTCCTGTTGATGTAGATGGAAGAGTGTTCATCTTTTTTGCTTGTGTGTCTGCTCTGGTGTGTGGAGGTGGTTTCGGGGATGCAAAACGTTTTATATAGGTATCTCTAAACCTAGTTGGAGAGGGAATATTCTCCTGCTCCTGAATTTTTGCTGCGGCGCGAATATCGATCGATGTTCCAGTACGTGTGTCGATCGATGTGAGCGGTTGTTTGTTGGACGAGGGTAGGTATCGACCGATGTGGAGTGCACTTCGGCGATCGATGTTGGAAACGTGTTGGTGAACATATGTGTTTCAAATCTTTCATTCTGCAAAGACATTTCTATTGCACGTTCTTTCCAATAATCCTCATCGTGTTCCTCTGTATGTTCCTCGTTAGATGAAGTAATTACAGTGTCAACTGCAAAACTTTCATGGAAACCATTGTCTGCCCAACTGCCTATGGAATAATCATCACGTCCTCTCTTGCTTGGAGGTTGGAAGGAAAAGTGGGGGTAACAATGATTAGGTGGAGCAAAATGGTCAACCGGCTGCTTTACGTCGAGTGACGTGTTGTTGCGGTCATCGGTCACAGTTGACTCATTGGAATCGATCGATGGAAAGGTGGGAGTATCGATCGATTCCGAGTACTCTGTTTCGTACACTGATTCATACTCTGCTCCACAATGGCATGCGCCAATGAAGCCAAGTTTTTTCCCGTAATCCACAGAATTAATAACCTTTCTCTTAGGTTGGATGGGGTCTATCAGAGTCAGAAACAATTTGTTTTTGTTCATGTCACATACGGCTCCTACTGTAGCTAGGAAAGATCTTTCAAGCAGAAGTGAAGAGTTCCAGTTAAGCTCGATGTATAGGACATGAAAATCTACCGGGACAAGGGCATTACCAATCTGTACCTCCAGATCTCTTATGATACCTCCTGATCGTTTTTCTGAAAGATCCACGAGGGTGAAGGATTCTGTTGAAGGTTCGATGGCAAAACCAAGCTGGTCTGCCATGATCCTAGGGAGGATACTAACTGATGCTCATGTGTCACACATTGAATGGGGAAATTCAACACCCTTGACTACGCATGGTATTGCAAACTTCCCAGGATCACTCTTTTTTGTCAATGTGATCCTGTGTTGCATCTTCTCTCTGACTTGATGAACATTATCCTAATGTCCTCCTCAATTACCCTTGTTTCTTTGAAGAACATCCACAACCAGTGTGTGTGAAGTAAGCTTCATCAAAAGCTTTTTCGATTGGGATTCTAAGGATTCTTTTAGTGAAACCATCCATCTCCTTCTCGTTAGCTTCCCTCTTAAGGTTCTTAGGAATTTTCTCCTTTTTTTTCCTTAACCTTCTCCCTTCAGTTTCTTGTTCTACTTGAATTGGTTCTGGTGAACTTATTAAAGGGTTGGGTTTTGGTTCGGGTGGGCTAGCTAATGGTTTAGGTGGTGGTCTGAGTGCGTTGATATAATCATTATCGATTGAGGGTAACCGCACTCGGTATGTCAGAGGTGCCTGTCGATCGATGGGAGGTGTGTTGTGACGATTGACGTCGGACACACTCTGTCGATCGATGGTTGTCTCAACCGGTCGATCGATTTTATCATAGAAAGGGGAGGGTGGGTGAGGATGCTTAGCTGCGAATTCCTCATGAGTTAGAATTCGAACTACATTGCATTCAGTCGATTTAGCGGACGACGTCGATCGATGACTGGAGTAATCCATCCATCGATCTTCGTCATTGTCTGTCGATCGATGCGAGTTCATCGACATCGGTCGACACCATTGGGATCCGCTGAGACTCATGGAGCTTTCGATTTTGAAGTCTCCTTCCTCAAGCTTTTCATTTCTCACCACTTGCCAGAAATCATCATCTATGATGGCATTTACGTGGTGTTTTCCTTTGTCGACTCCAGCCTCTCTAGCGAAAGCTTCTTGCCTTTTTATAGTCTCGCCCGTCTGAATTACTTGCGTTTCAAGTTTTCTCACCTGAGTCCCTAAGTCTCGATTTTGGTGTTCAGATTGTTGTAGGCGGAGTCTATTTTACCATTGAAATCCACGGTGCTTTGTTGTTGTCCCAACAGTACTCGATCAAGCATCTCTTCGATCTTGCTTTCCTGAGTCTGGGGTGGCAGATTCTGGTAGTAGGAGTTCGAGTAGCTTTTGCTGTTGTTGAAGGGTTTCTGAAATTGTGAACTCTGGTTACTTCTTTGACCATTTCCAAAGAAGTTTCTGTTTCCGCCCTGGTTTCCAAATTTCTGGAATCAGGTACTTCCGATGTAGTTCAATTTTCTTCTCCTTCCGTATCTGCTACTTCTCCTTCAGCTGAACAGCCTTGCTTCCTAAAAAGCTCGTGCACCACATCTAACTTAGCTCTTACTTCGTCCATATGTTCCTTCCCGATAGAGGCGACATACTTCATCCGTTCAGAGTCAATGTTTTTGGTGCTGCTTCTGTTAGCAAGGTTTTCGATAAGTCTCACAGCTTCCAACAGATTCCGAGTATAATTTCCTTCACTCGCCGTATCAAGAGCCATTTGATACTGTAAAGCGAGACCCCGGAAGAAAGTTCTTAGCAGCTGCACTTCGTTAAATCCGTGGTGTGGACAGTCTCGCTGGAAGAACCTAAATCTATTCCACGCATCTTTGAATGACTCTCCAGCCTCCTGCGAGAATGTGGGACTTTTGTTCCAAAGTTCTTCAGCGCGCGCCTCATCAAAGAAGTTTCGTAAGAAAGCATTCTTGATGTAAGCCCAGGATGGTAAAGATCCTGTGGGTTGCTGCCTAAGCCAGTGCATCGCTTCTCCATTCAGCGTGTATCTGAAGAGCTTGCACAGCAGGTAGTATTAGGAGACTCCTTCCATCCGAATAGCAGCGATTAGATCCTCGAACCGTTCCAGATGGTCCATAGGATGCTCGTGCGGTAACCCAGAGTAGGGTATCTGCGACACGAGTATGTAGTATTGAGGCTTCAGCTCGAAATTCTGCTTCTGGATATCCGGAAGTCGAATAGCTGATCTGTTGGAATAGTACTCATCTGGGCGATTGTAGTCGGCCAGTGGTTTCGATCGAGCGTCCTCATCTACAGGTTGAGCAGCTCCTGTAGCATTAGCATCAGGGATTACAGTCCCCTGAGCGTCTATTTTCTGACCTGTTGGATTACGCTGATGACCGTCCTGGTCATACAGGTTTCCATTCTCGTCCTGTGATAGAATAATAATGTTTACCATTTTTTACGACACAGTTTCGTACTCTGATTCATACTCTGCTCCACAATGGCATGCGCCAATGAAGCCAAGTTCTTTCCCGTAATTCATAGAATTAATAACCTTTCTCTTAGGTCGGATGGGTCTTAGTGGATGTTGGGGTCTATCAGCGTCAGACACAATTTATTTTGTTTATGTCACATACGGCTCCTACTGTAGCTAGGAAATATCTTCCAAGCAGAAGTGAAGAGTTCCAGTTAAGCTCGATGTCTAGGACATGAAAATCTACCGGGACAAGGGCATTACCAATCTGTACCTCCAGATCTCTTATGATACCTCCTGATCGTTTTTCTGAAAGATCCACGAAGGTGAAGGATTCTGTTGAAGGCTCGATGGCCAAACCAAGCTGGTCTGCCATGATCCTAGGGAGGATACTAACTGGGAGAAACCGTCTAGGACGGTTACGGACTGGAAGGGACGCACGTGGCGGTTATGGAACTGACGGTTGGGGAGGAAACCGCCCAAAACATTCCTATTATGGGGATTTTCGGGGAACAAGGACGGTTACTCTTTTTCCACCCGGGTTCTGGACAGGGAGGAGAGAAAACACAGAAAGAGACCGAGTGAGATCAATCCTGATGGGATAGAAGGAGAGAGTTGTCCGGAGGGCCGATCGGAGTCTCAGTTGGAGACCGCAGTTCTATCTGTTCACAATGACTCTGTCTGATCTGAACGTTGATCAGATCGTGTACTGATGATACTGGAGGGAGAGAACGGAAGGAAAGGAACCGAGAGAGAGACAGACGGATCCGAACAGGGATATTAGGCCAGACGACCGTTCAAGCCTCAGTGGTGGACGCGGGTCCTCCTTGTTCTGATGCGACTGGTTCTGATCCCTACACGAATGGATCGCGACTAGGATGTCGATAGATTGTACCGGTGAGCGATGGCTTGATCTTGCGGATCCTGCCTGATGGCCGGCGAGTCCTGACGCGATTGATTCGGCGGGTTCTGCGGACTGCTTGATGGTTTCTGATGGAAGGTGTCTGTACTGATGATGCGGATCAGAGGGCAAGAGTTATCTGAGATGGTTAGCGGATGTATAGTGCTGGAACGTGATACTGGCGGTTAGGACTCGGATCGAGTCCCAGCGTTCTGTACCGGCCATGGTATAGAACCGAGTGTTGATGGATTGGTCATGACTTGACCGAGACTTGTATTGGATGATGGCCGTGGGGAGTCCTGACTGGATCGAGGGCTGGAGAGCCGAGTGTGTGCTCACTGATCCGGGGGTGATCAGTGACTGGTTCTGGGGCGCTAAGCATGTCTAGGGTACTGTTTATTCTGGATGGCTGGTTGGAGTGACTAAGGAACAAGGGGATTCGGTTAAGTATCTGATCGTGCTGACTGGATAAGACGGACGGGAAGCAGGAAGACATAAAGGAAGAAGTGTATGGATGGATTATCAGATAACAAAGCACCAAGGCAGTAAGGTACATGTTTATTATGATGCGATTACTAGTAAACTGCTAAGTTACTGGAATAGACTTAGCGAACTGTGTGTACTTAACTGAACATCTTAGAGGAAAGCTAGTTAAAAATCGTAAGTAAAGGGAATATTTCGTAAAGCGCCAGTTTGGGTCGGGGCAAGCAAACTGAGGACGAACCGGCGGTAAGGGAAACCGGGCCGGGGCCTTTCAAGTGGTATCAGAGCGATTACGGTTCTACGAAAGAGTTTGAAGGATGATACAAGATTTGTCTAGACCGAACGGACGCGAAAAATGCTAAGGGCAAGCATTGAAGAACTGATGAGAGACTTGATCTTGGGAGTGATCAAGTTAGACTTACACTTTGTATGGGCAAATGTAAGTTAGAAGTGTGATTGGATTCCTGGAATGAACTCTGTGCTAAGATCATTAGTGAATGATCGGATTGCTTGAATGAAGTTTGAGTTAAGTTAACTTGGATAATGATCGGATTGCTTGAATTGTTTTGGATTACTCAAGAGAGTTATTCAAGAAATTATTCTAAGTGTTGGAAACAACAGAGAGGTTTACTGAAGTCAATGGATCCAGATTCTGAAGTGAAGAAACGAGAAGGATTGACTAAGAGTTTTCTAAAGCTTAAGGATAATTAACTGACTAGAGTGAAAGATGAATCAAGCAGCTTGAAGGAACCGAAGATGATTCAGAAATGTCTAAGTAAGACGTTGAACTTTCAAAGACCAAAAAGGTCGGATATGGAACCAAGGAAGCTGACTGGAGTTAGGATTGAATCAAGTGGCTCGAGGAAGCCAAGGAGTTAATGAGTTTAACTCAGTATGGACAAGACGTCCATAACTGAATCTGGAAAGAAGACTTCAGCGGAAAGGTTCAAGGCAGAATAGCCGATTGGATGAGCTGAAGGTTGTGAACAGAAACAAAGTTGGACAGATGGTCCGAGGATTGAGATGGAATCTCAATGAATTGGCTAAGCGATAGCTGGATTGCTAAGAATCGGAAAACTGAATTCGACAAGTCGTCCATGGAAGAGCCTAAGGACAAATGGCTAAGGCACTGACGCTGGAATGTGAAGTACGGAGACTTACATACGAATGGAACATATGTTGAGAATGCTTAGACGGATCCTAAGATTTTCAAGGTAATGGACAAGCTGGTCCGGTAAAATGGAACTGGAATTTTCATAAAAAGATTTTTGGAGAAATCTGAGTAAGACTTGCACTTAAAAAGTGGTGAGTGTAGGCAAGTCTGGATATAAAAACTGGACAAGGGAATTGTCAAGGTTGTTTAAGATTGATTGTCTTGGTAGGTTTGTGCGGTCCGAGAGTTGAGATTATCGGAATAAGAGATTGGAAGTCAGGTGTACTTGCCAAAGACTTGTTAGGTGATCAAGAAACTACTCGGAGGTACAAGATGCCATAGATGATCATGAGCGTTTAGATCAGACAAGGTACTTAAGGGCTGTGACGCTTGCTAAGGCTTGCTGGATTTTGGATGACGGCTCGATGATGTGATCATTTGAGTTTAGATTATTAATTCCTTTCATGCGAGAGTCTATATCAGTCTAGGTGCTTATGGCTGAGATGCTCATTAAGACTTAACTGGATTGTAAAACGGCTGCTTGATGACTTGGAATGATAATGCTAGACCAGACTAAGTGTCTGATTAACTGGACATGTGGGAATGCTGAAACATTAGTGTTAGTGTTGATGATATGTTCTTAAGAACCGAGTGGGTTTGCTAAGGCATAACTGTACTAATACTGTCTGTTCTGGCGTCTATGGAAACCGAGAGTTTCCAAGACGTGACTTTCTAGCATTGCGTATTCTGTCCTGACGTCTGTGGGAAAAACAGAGTTGCCAAGATGTAACTGTTATCTTGTCGGTGGGAAATATCACGCCCCCAATCCTGGATAGGATTGTCCGGACGGCCATGGCTTGAGGGAAACATACCAGCCAGTCTTACGACATTAAGGCAAGCGCTCCATGGCCAAGATAGAAGGCTAAGGACATCAGGAAGCTGAGACTTAACCTTATAAGAGAGAGAAGTCAGCTAGTACAAGTAAGACGATAGCTGGACGAAGTGATCGGGTAGCTCGACTAGCTCAACGAAGCTAGGTTAAGCTCACTCCAGCTCGGCCAATACTAGGTCAGCTCCACTAGCTGGATTACTAGCTCACTCAGCTGAGGAAGCTGGGAGTCAGCTCATATCAGCTTGACGGACTGTTCGGGTTTCGGGCCGATGGTCCGGGTCCGGGTCAGTGGCGGGCGATGAGGTCCGGCCATGTGGTCCATGAGTCATTGGGCTCTTTTGGGCAGGCCGTGGGCTTGAGTACCAAGTCTGGGCTTGAGTACCAAGTCTGGGCTTTGTCTGGACGTGCCTAGAAGGTCTGGAACCTTCTATTTCCGAACAGGTACGATCTGGTCCATTGAGTGAAATCGATGGCCAAGATCTGTCCCGAAAGGATGCTTGGAAGAGATGTGTCTTTGGGACGTGGCCTTTGGTTCTATATATAAAGGGGAGGACGTCCAGGGATTATTAATTCATTCTCATTCAGTCTCATTCTGTCTGAGACAAAGGACACACGTCCTAAAAAAAGGGATCCCCCAATGAGAAACGAGGATCCAAGCCGGAAGGGCAGAATCCGGTATCAAAGCCATAAGGGCACGATCCGGTTCATGGTGAGTATGGCTTTAGCCATATGAGGCCGTGGCTTTTATAAGTCACTAAGGCCAATAGGAAGACCTATTCCTGGAGGGAAATAGGCGCCAAGGACCAAGGGTCCAAGGGTGGTTAGCCGAGAGACGGACTGACCGATCGGTAAGGGCTATAGCGGCTGTGAGTGGTTCTATCTCTGTCTCTTTATATTATTATGTATATATGATATATATATATATATATATATATATATATATATATATTTACATATATGGAACGTGATAGTTAACCATATTACCACGTCATAGACCCTGGGGTCATGGTTGGTTACGTTGATTGCTAACTATAGCCGATAGGTTGGACCAAAACGGTCCTAGTCGCCAAAGGTTGCGTGTTGCCAAGGGTCATGAGTTACCAAAGGTTGTGAGATACCAAAGGATGCAAGTAACCAAAAGGTATGAGATACCAAGGGTTGCAAGTATCAAAGGGTACGAGGACCAAAGGGTACCAATTACCAAAGGGTGCATCGTAATCCCAAGGATGCAATGTATTGTGATCCAAGATCTGCGATCATGTCGTGATCCAAAAGGTACAAACGTGTCGTGATCCAAGAGATGTGAACGTGTCGTGAACCAAGAGGTACGAACGTATCATGATCCATCGGATGTGACCGGGTCGTGACCGAAAGGGTACAAACGGGTCGGGACTGAAAGGGTACGAACGGAACGGGACCGAAAAGGGTACGAGTGATTTGATGGTCACAAGGAACCACATGCATTATGTTGGGCGTGGACTCACATGATGGCAATGGGTTGTCATATAGGTCAATACATGAGTGTAAGGAAAAAGCGAAGGCCTTAAGGGCTAGTGCAATCCGTACAACATGATTGATGTATGAACCATAATCCATGGTTAATGGATGGATGGTTCTGGCCGCAAAGGCTATGTGGGATATCTTACAATCAACCTCGGGTTGGTAAGTAGGATAGGCGCCATATGCCTTATGTAGGGTGTAGACCCACATGATGGCAATGGAAGGCCGGTTATATCAATACATGCTAAGTGGACGATGGCTTATCAAGTCTAGTGGTCGGATCATGTTTCATGACGATGGTTCGATGGCCGAACACTAGTATGGATAGTCACGTTGCTGGAGTAAGAGTATTGATGTGATGCTTCTAGATATCAACCTTGGTGTTGATAGCTTCGAGATTGGCTAAGAGTCATGACGAAGTGTGTGGCTATTACTATGTGTCGTAGACCATAGATACTGAGCCTAAGTGTGATTGGTCAAGGAAAGCCGTGTAAGATCTGATCATGGTTGAGTATGGACGCCCTTCCCTCTAAATGATGGTCCAAGGTGTCGGTCCTAACATGATTAATGAATGCATCGGTTGGTATGAACAAATCATATATGTTGTTTGGGTTAAGTCCCAAGGCCGGTCAGGCTAGATGATGACTCATCATTTCCAAGTCATGTGAGGATGGTTGGTTGATTGACTTAGGATCTAATGAGCTTTGTCAGTCCAGAAGATGGACTTGGTACTATTGCCTATAAGGCAAAAGGATTTCGGATTGTGCATGAGCCGAGAAAGGCCAGATGCAAACCCTTATCCTTTCAAAGACTTCTCAAAGGTTACTTATGTATGTGGGGATGGTTGGTTTAATGACTAAGTACCTAGGGGAGTTGTTTGATGCAGGAGTCACAATAAGGACCTTAAGTAAGATCATTGAGTGATCGGGGTTCAGCTGTCAAGCAAGAGCAATTTGAGTCAATGGAGGACCGATGAGCTAATAAGCTCCATAGATGTGGCAAAGGTATGATCTAGCATTTACTTATGTAGATCTAGATAGAATGGTTTTGGGGAATGGAACCTCAGAATCCTATGGCTTGGTTTGGGTTTAGGATTGACCTTTAAGCTAATTGGTAGTTGAGTAAACTGACCAAGGCTAAGGTGATTCGACCAGACAAGTGTTAGATTGGTTTTAGACCAATGGATAACTAGAGAATAATCCGCTGCGTATCTGTTGAAAGGATCTATGCTATTAATGACTAGGGAAGTCTTTAGCTAAGTTTAAGTTAGCCCTCGCCTTTAGGCGATATTATAAATAAAGGGCAAAAATTAAGAGGTTCGGCCAGGAAGTGGACCGAGCGATGTAAGGCTTCGACCACGGCCTTGTCGGCCGGATCGGGGTGTTACAGGAACTAGATTAGTTCGCCATCGCGTGTCTGAAATGTAATTTCCGGAAACCCAAAATGATGTCTGTGGGAGATGTACCTTCCAAGACATAACTGGACTATTACTGGAACTCAAGGGGTTCACTACCGTGGGTTTCCGATCACGATGAAAGCATGGATGGGAACTAGTGAGAGTTTGGCATCACATGACTGTAGGACGTATGTCCGTTAGGTACGTACTGTATGAACTAATGTCGCTGGGAACTGCTGTGTTTCCAAGACATAACCGTGACTGAGCCAATGGGAACTAGATGAGTTTGCCATTTTGGAATTGTGAACCGGGAAGGACTGAGAGTCCGAAAGGAAAACTGTGCAAGGGATCAAGTGTATAATCCGGTAAGAAATGGTGGTAAGGATCAAGATGAGATCCATGTGTTCTGAAAAGATTAAGTTCCTAGTATTCGGAGTTGGGCCATGCTAAGGAACACTGGAGTGCGAGAATCAAACAATCAACTCAGGATTGGACTCAGACTGGTCGGAACTGAGTTCCGGAAGGACTAAAGTTAAGTCAATTAGTGACTGTGATCGGTTAAGGATTAAGCTGGAAAATCTTAACTAAGATAGGGAGTTAACACTTCGAGAATTGAGGTAAACTGGTCAGCACTGTTGGGAGCCTAGCATTCTCACCAAAGTGTGTGTCCAAATACCAAGAGATTGCTCGGAAGTAAGAACTACTATGCTTACTGAGTTGGTGCACTGAACCGAGCCTGTTAAAAAAATGGTAAAGAAACCGGATCGAATAATTTATATCTGAGATCAAATCCAAGTGTGATTGTGATCAGGAGGTCTGGAACACAGTAATGGTTGAGGGACCGAAAGCCTGAGAATTGAGTTAAGGCATGAGTGCCGTGTGTTGGGATTCATTCCAACTAGGGGAGACAGTTCTGATTGGATAGAATAAAGTTCTATTAACTGCTGAATTCGAGGAAGAATTCATTCCAAGTGGGGGAGACTTGTAACATCCCCATCCCGCAATCTGAACTGGATCAGTCCAAGGTCAGACTGATCAGGCGGGACAGACATGTTGGACAAGTCATCTGGATAGCACTGGTAAAATTAAGATGATACTGTCTGTCCGAACATAGCAGTTGAGCTTGTCGGACTAAGCATGACGGATTCAGACAAGGCAACTGGACTTGTCATCTGACATCAGTTAGTCAATGTGTGGACTGACTGGTATACGTTCTGATGGGAATAGATACTGAGCTGAACATGAACTGATTAGCTAAGGAGAATGGCGGGAACAGTTTACCAGGCCGGTTACAGGAGCAGTTCCAGAGCAGTTCCTGTGGGAACCGAAATTTGCACTGTCGATTTCCGTTTAAATAAGGAAACTAGGAAAACCCTAATTTCCCGGAGGACCCGGATATCTGCTAATTACCACACATCAAGCAATCAGAACACGAGAATAACAACGATAAAGTATAAGAAATCAAAAAAGAGAGCAAAGAAGATCTTATTCCGAATTTGCGTATGAGCGTTTACAACAAGGTATAAGCCTGGGCTCGAGAGCTGTCGGCGAGATTCCTAGTTCTAGCAACCCTAAGACGGCTAAACCTAATTGAGTCGCAGCTCGAAATAACAAAAACGGAAAATTGCCTAAATTGCTCTAAGTGCTAAGTTTTCTCTGAAAAAGTTCTCCCCCTCATGCTCCTCGCCTAGGACTCCTTTTATACTAGCTCCAAGGTCGGTTTACGCTTTTACTCTTCTGCCCTTAAGCTGTCATAGCATAAAAATGGAGATATTCCATTTTTCCCGATCTTCACTATTATCTTCAAAACTTCCGTATTTATCCGCGGAAACTTGACATTTATCCTTCCTTATGGACCAAGCGTAAACCATGCTGTGGTTTACGAGCTTTTGGTTAAGAAATCGTAGGATGGGCCTCGAGCCGTGTTTTAGGTCCCTTTGGGCCGTCTTCTGACTCGACACGTTTACTACGATTTCTTTTGATAAAGAACGAACTTTCCGCGGTTTCTAATCCGTGAAGTTTAATCGATGAGTTAGAATAGCGGAAAACATGGACTGAGCTTGCTACGGTCTTCGGGAGATAGCATTCGAAGCTTTGACGAGAATGCATGGATTGGTGTCGTATTGATGTTCAGAAGAGTTCGATCGCTACACAGCGACCGAACTTTGGCTCGAGCCCGGTCGCTACGTAGCGACCGAGCAGGACGAGCGCTCGGTTGGTATGTAGTGACCGAGCGAGACGGATGCTCGGTCGCGGACGGATGTTCGGTCACGGACGGACGTTCGGTCGCTGCATAACGACCTGTTTTGAGCTTTTGTCGACGTCTCGATTCTTTCTTCCGTAAAGCTTTTTCGTAAGAAAGAATCTATTTTGAAAAGTATTCATCGGAGAAATTCTTATTTTCTTCCTCGGACGTTTTGAATGTTAAATTTTTTGCAACCGTTTTTGACCCCAACAGTTCCTCGATGCATAAGCGACTGGGACAGTTGAGCAATAAACCGCTAAGGCGGTTATAGAGCAGTTGGAACTGCAGGGAGTTACAGAAAACCGTCAAGGCAGTTGGCCGAGGGAGAAACCGTCTAGGACGGTTACGGACTGGAAGGGACGTTCGTGGCGGTTATGGAACTGACAGTTGGGGAGGAAACCGCCCAAAACATTCCTTTTATGGGGATTTTCGGGGAACAAGGACGGTTACTCTTTTTCCACACGGGATCTGTACAGGGAGGAGATAAAACACAGAAAGAGACCGAGTGAGATCAATCCTGATGGGAAAGAAGGAGAGAGTTGTCCGGAGGGCCGATCGGAGTATTAGTTGGAGACCGCAGGTCTGTCTGTTCACAACGACTCTGTCTGATCAGAACGTTGATCAGATCGTGTACTGATGATACTGGAGGGAGAGAACGGAGGGAAAGGAATCGAGAGAGAGACAGACGGATCCGAACAGGGATATTAGGCCAAACGACCGTTCAATCCTCTGTGGTGGACGCGGGTCCTCCTTGTTCTGATGCGACTTGTTCTGATCCCTACATGAATGGATCGCGACTAGGATGTCGATAGATGGTCCCGGAGAGCGATGGCTTGATCTTGCGGATCCTGCCTGATGGCCAGCGAGTCCTGACGCGACTGATTCGGCGGGTTCTGCGGACTGCTTGATGGTTTCTGATGGAGGGCGTCTGTACTGATGATGCAGATCAGAGGGCAAGAGTTATCTGAGGTGGTTAACGGATGTATAGTGCTGGAACGTGATACTGGCGGTTAAGACTCGGATCGAGTCCCAGCGTTCTGTACCGGCCATGGTATAAAACCGAGTGTTGATGGATCGGTCATGACTGGACTGAGACTTGTATTGGATGATGTCACGCCCCCAATCCTGAATAGGATTGTTGGGACGGCCATGGTTCGAGGAAACGTACAAGCCAGTCTTAAGACATCAAGGCAAGCGTTCCATGGTCGAGAAAGAAGGTTAAGGATATAAGGAAACTTATACTTAACCTTATAAGAGCTAAGAGACAGCTAGGACGAGTAAGACGGTAGCTAGGACGAAGTGGACAAGTAGCTCGGCCAGCTCAAGGAAGCTAGGTTCAGTTCACTCCAGCTCAGTCCCTACTAAGTCAGCTCCACTAGGACGTCTATGGCTGTCCGTGGGTGTCCGCCACCACACACAGGACGTCTATGGCTGTCCGTGGTTGTCCGTCAGCACACACAGGACGTCCGTGGCTCTCTGTGTGTGTCCGACAGCACACACAGTACGTCTGTGGCTATCCATCAGGACACATACCAGCACGTTGGTCCTTTGACTCAGCACGCTGACCCTTCCCGTGGACTGTTTGGGTGATTTTGGCCCTCATGGGCTGTCTGTTCATACACACAGGACGTCCGTGGGTGTCCGCCAGCGCACACAGGATGTCTATGGCTGTCCGTCAACACACACAGGACGTCTGTGGCTGTCCGTGGCTGTCCGTGTGTGTCCGTCAGCACACACAGGACGTCCGTGGCGGTCCGTGGGTGTCCATCAGCACACACAGGACGTCTGTGGCTGTCCGTGTGTGTTCGTGTGTGTCCGTTAGCACACACATGACGTCCGTGGCTGTCCATCAGTACACATATCAGCACGCTGGTCCTTGGACTCAGCACGCTGGCCCTTCCCGTGGAATGTTCGGGTGATTTTGGCCCACGTGGGCTGTCTGTTCAGTACACACAGGACGTCCGTGGGTGTCAGTGAGCACACACAGGAAACACACAGGACGTCTGTGGGTGTCCGTCAGCACACACAGGATGTCTGTGGCTGTCCGTGTGTGTCCGTGTGTGTCCGTTAGCACACACAGGAAGTCTGTGGCTGTCCATCAGTACACATATCAGCACATTGGTCTTTGGACTCAGCACGCTGACCCTTTCCGTGGACTGTGCGGGTGATTTTGGCCCACGTGGGCTGTCTGATCAGTACGCACATGACATCCGTGGGTGTCCGCCAGCACACACAGGACGTCCGTGGCTATCCATCAGTACACATATCAGCACGTTGGTCCTTGCACTCAGCACGCTGGCCCTTCCCGTGGACTGTTCGGGTGATTTTTCAGTCTGTCACCAGTAGACATTTGTTGTGTTCCGGGAGTATTTTTAATGTAAAAACAAATACTTCGAATTTGAATCTGATTTTTTATATGCTTCATAAGAATGGTTAAAGCTATTTTCTGGTAAATTTTCATGATTTTCTTTTGCTTTTATCCATGTCTTTTGCATGCTACAAAGTTTGGGGTTTCGTGGTCTAAACGGATGTCTACAGAAACTTTTGATCAAAACTTGACATCCTAAACTCTTTGTTGACATATTTTTGATGTTTCCTTTCAGAAAACTTTCTTCAAAAATATTAATATTTTAATTTTTGGCTTCTCAAGTGATTTTGGCTGCCGTGGGTGATTTTAACCCACGTGGGCTGTCTATTCAGTACACACAGGACGTCCGTGTGTGTCCGTCAGCACACACAGGACGTCCGTGGCTGTCTGTGTGTGTCCGTGTGTGTCCGTGTGTGTCTATCAGCACACAAAGAACGTCTGTGGCTGTTCATTAGTACACATATCAGCACGCTGGTCCTTGGACTCAGCACGCTGGCCCTTCCCATGGACTGTTTGGGTGATTTTGGCCCACGTGGGCTGTCTGTTCAGTACACACAAGACGTCCCAGAGTGTCCACCAGCACACACAGGACGTCCGTGGCTGTCCGTCAACACACACATGACTTCTGTGGCTGTCCGTGTGTGTCTATGTGTGTCCGTCAGCACACATAGGACGTCCGTGGCTGTCCATCAATACACATATCAGCACGCTGATCCTTGGACTCAGCATGCTGGCCCTTCCCGTTGATTGTTCGGGTGATTTTGGCCCACGTGGGCTGTCTGTTCAGTACACACTGGACGTCCATGGGTGTCCGTCAACACATACAGGACGTCCGTGGCTGTCCTTCAGAACACACAGGACGTCAGTGGCTGTCTGTGTGTGTTCGTGTGTGTCCGTCAGCACACACAGGATGTCTGTGTCTGTCCGTGTGTGTCTGTGTGTGTCCGTCAGCACACAGAGGACGTCCGTGGCTGTCCATGTGTGTCCGTGTGTGTCCGCCATCACACACACGACGTCTGTGGCTGTCCATCAGTACACATATCAGCACTCTGGTCCTTGGACTCAGCACGCTGGCCCTTCCCGTGGACTGTTCTGGTGATTTTGGCCCACGTGGGCTGTCTGTTCAATACACACAGGACTTCCGTGGGTGTCTGCCAGAACACACAGGACGTCTGTGGCTGTCCTTCAGAACACACAGGACGTCCGTGGCTGTCTGTGTGTGTCTGTGCTTGTCCGTCCGTGGCTGTATGTGTGTGTCTGTGTGTGTCCGTAAGCACACACAGGACGTCCGTGGCTGTCCGTGTGTGTCCGTCAGCACACACAGGACGTCCGTGGCTGTCCATCAGTACACATATCAGCACGCTGGTCCTTGGACTCTGCACGCTGGCCCTTCCCGTGGACTGTTCTGGTGATTTTGGCCCAAGTGGGCTGTATGTCCAGTACACAAAGTGTTGTAGTACCCACGACTGAGGTTCCCATTATCCGCAAAGGTCCAACCACAAGGTCCGGTTCAAGAGTTATAAGAGCTGGATTTGCCAAAGCTGTCCAGGAGTTGCTTGCACAGGAACAAACCGGGTTCAAGCAACTATTGATCCAGGAGTTGTCTGACTTGAAGCTGGAAGACACCGGTGAACCACTAGAGGTTCCAGACCCTGTCCATTCGAGCCAGTTCTCCTCCATCGGCCAGAATGAAGCCGGTCTGACCATTTCCACCTTCATACTCAATCCATCCAACCAACTTGCTTCCGGTTCAGAGATATAGCCGACCATCAGAAGGAGTAGTATGTGTTGTACTCTTTTTCCTTATCGAGGTTTTGTCCCACTGGGTTTTCCCGAAAGGTTTTAATGAGGCAACAAGCAAGCATACTATGAGTTCTGATCCGGACATCTCAACCCGCGACCGGTCTATTGTTTTCTTTATTTTATTTCGGTTAAGACTTTGGCCATTTGTCTAGGCCCTTTTATTCTTTAAAGTTCAGTAAGGAACATCTATTTAAACCCTTGTAGTTGCCAACTTTTCGGCTAAGTCTTTTATGAAATCGATTTTGCTTTAGCAAAGAAAACCCTAAGTCTTTCAGTTGTGAGAAACATTGAGAGCAGCCGTGTGACATATCAAAGAGCCGATCCATTGTTCTTTGTGGCGTCCTTCGATCCATTCTATTCCTTGTCTGAATCTTGAGAGAGACACACGTCCAACAAGAGCCGGAACCATATCTATCCTCCTATCCGACCTAGGCATCTTGCTGAGAGAGACATACGTCCAGCAGCAGATTCCATCCGCCAATCTACTCCTTTCTCTATCTTTTGTTTTAGATTTCATTCATAAAATTCTATAAAAACCAAAAGAATCACATCTTGTTCTGTTCTTGTTCCTATCTATTGCAGGATCGATCCCAAGCAAGAGACGAGCCGGCCAGTACCATCCATCCGAGACAAGGCTGAACCGCGGATCGGTCATCCGTCCGTCCGTCCGTCCGTCCGTTCGACCCTCCGACCCATGCCTACAACATTTTGGTATCAGAGCTGAAGTTTCCTGCGAAACTCAGTTCTTTCTGAACCCTAGCCGTCACAATTCAAAAAAAAATATTTACTTTCCTTTTTTTTAATTTTTCGGATTGTTCTCCAAGTTTTCTAATTTTTTTTAAAAAAAAAAAGTTTTACTTTCTTTCCAAGTTTTCAAAAAAAAAAAAAAAAATATTCATCTTTCCTTTTTCAACTTGATTCGATTTTCTTTCATAAATTTTAGCATTTACTTTTTTTGCCTTGGTCGATACTCAAGTATCCGACCCCAAGCTACTATTTAATCCCTCTTGCCTCTAATTTTCTTTGAGTATCTTTTCAGAGAAACTATGGGAGATGTAGGTCAAGATCAAGCGGCCATAAACGCTCAGCTCCTAGCCGACAATGAAGAGTTGAGGGCGAGCCTTAGGGCTATAACCGCCGAGGTTACTCAGCTACGACAGGGAGGCAGACACAACGGACCTCGGCCACCAGGAAGGAATCAGCCTGACCCGCATGACACTGACTCGGACGAGGACAGTACTGATGATACGCGCAGTCAGGACGAAGAGAGGCCAAACCGGGGTGGGAGGAGGAACGCGCGAGGACCCCGGGTCCAAGTAGGAGGAGGCCGCGACCGTAGAGGAGGTCGAGACCGAGAGGAGGAAGAGCCTTGGTTGGGAGGCAAGGCGCTTAAGCTTCATCCCCCAACGTTTGCTGGCAAGGTTGATCCGGATGCCTACATCGTGTGGGAGAAGCGCATGGAGTACATCTTCGACTATTACCAATATAGTGAGGCCAAGAAGGTTGCCCTAGCAGCAGCCCAGCTGACGGACAATGCTCTTTCGTGGTGGGATCGAGACGTTGCCAAGTCCGGGCCAGTGTGGAGAGCGCGTAATTGGACCGAGATGCGGACCAAGCTTCGCGCGAGGTACATTCCATCTTACTACCAGCGTGATGTGCTAAAACGTTTTCGTAAACTTACGCAGGGAACTAAGACTGTGGAGGAGTACTTTGAGGAGTTCGAGGCACTTAGGAATAAGCTTGAGACCGACGAGCCCGAAGAGACAATGATGTCCCAATTTCTGGAAGGGCTGCAAGACCGCATTGCCCGCAAGGTGGAGAGGCAACAGTATGAAGACTTCAACGACCTGCTGCACTTTGCTACGCAAGCCGAGCAGCACATCAAGCGCAAGACCGCCAGCACCAACCGCAGCAAACCTGCGTGGACTCAACCAGGTTCAAAGCAAGGCGACAAGAGCAAGACAATTGAGATTGAGAGCCGATTCAAGACAAACCAGGCTGAATCGTCTAATGCATCCAAATCGGAGCAGGGTAAGACTCAAGCCCAAACATTGCGTACCCGTGATATCATTTGTTATAAGTGTCAGGGCAAGGGCCACTACGCTCGGGATTGTCCAAACAAACGAGTGATGGTCCTAAAGGGGGATGGCGAGTATGAATCCCAAGATGAGGCAGAGGCCGCGGCAGTGATCTCTGATGAAGAAGTAACCGACTACCCGGAGACCGGCGAGCTGCTAGTGACCCGGAGAGCTCTTAGTACCCTCTTTGATCCAGAGACCATCCAGCGGGAGAACATCTTTCACACAAGATGTAGTGTTGATCACAAGGTATGTAGTTTGATCATAGATGGCGGATCTTGTACTAACGTGGCTAGCAAGTATCTTGTTGATAAGCTAGGGCTGGTAAAAACTGCCCATCCTCGGCCATACCGTCTCAAATGGCTCAATGATGAGACTGAGCTCAAGATTGCCGAACAAGTTGTTGTGTCATTCAGTATTGGCAAGTACCAAGATCAGGTCAAGTGTGATGTTGTGCCCATGCAAGCCGGCCATATACTTCTAGGAAGGCCGTGGCAGTTTGACAAGGAGACTCTTCACCATGGACGCACCAACATCTATAGCTTCGTCCACAACAACAGGAAGCACAGCCTAGCACCTCTCAGCCCTCAAGAAGTTCATGATATGCAAAAGGCCATGACGCAGTCCGGCCAGGTAAGTAACACTAACCTATACATGACTTCCGGACAAGTGCTTAAATCATTACAACGTGAGACACAGGTGCTACTAATGATCTTTAAGGAAGGTTGCTATGCAGGTCTAGAAGCTCCTGAAGTACCGGACGTAGTACAAGATCTCATGGGACGTTACAAGGACGTCTTTCCTGATGAGATTCCAGCCGGTTTACCCCCTGTCCGTGGCATAGAACATCAGATAGACCTTGTACCCGGCGCGCCACTACCAAACCGAGCTGCTTACCGTGTCAACCCTGAGGAAGCCAAGGAACTGGAGCGGCAGGTCCAAGATCTCATGGACAAAGGCTACATCCGCGAGAGCCTTAGTCCCTGTGCGGTCCCGGTCTTACTAGTGCCTAAGAAGGATGGGACGTGGCGCATGTGTGTGGACTGCCGAGCCATCAACAACATAACCATCAAATATCGGTACCCTATACCCAGATTAGATGATATGTTGGATGAACTGAGTGGGTCTGTTGTGTTTTCTAAGATTGATCTCAGGAGTGGATACCATCAAGTCCGCATGAAGGAAGGAGATGAGTGGAAAACTGCCTTCAAGACCAAGCAAGGTCTATACGAGTGGCTGGTGATGCCGTTTGGCCTTACCAACGCCCCTAGTACCTTCATGAGACTCATGAATGAGGTCCTCCGACCTTACATTGGTAAATTCGTGGTTGTATACTTTGATGATATCTTGATTTACAGCAGGTCTTTAACTGAACACATGGGACACCTAGAGCAGGTTTTGAAAGCCTTAAGGCAAGAAGGCCTTTATGCTAACCTTAAGAAATGTGTATTCTGCACTGATCAGTTGGTATTTTTAGGCTTTGTTGTGAGTTCACAGGGACTGAAGGTTGATGAAGAGAAGATCAAGGCGATACAAGACTGGCCGACTCCGACCACGATCGGACATATCCGCAGCTTCCATGGACTGGCCAGTTTCTATCGACGATTTGTGAAGGACTTCAGTACCATTGCCGCCCCAATGACCTCCGTGATCAAGAAGAATGTAACCTTTGCTTGGGGCCCTGCCCAAGAGGAGTCTTTCAACAGGCTTAAATATAGCTTGACACATGCACCGGTTTTAACTCTTCCTAACTTTGATAAACCTTTTGAGATTGAGTGTGATGCTTCAGGGACAGGAATAGGAGCCGTGCTGACCCAAGGAGGCCGGCCAGTGGCCTTTTTCAGTGAGAAATTGAGTGGAGCCGCCCTCAATTACCCCACCTATGATAAAGAGCTATATGCTCTAGTAAGGTCGCTTGAAACTTGGCAACATTATCTTTTGTCTAAAGAGTTTATTATTCATACAGATCATGAAACTCTTAAGCATTTGAGGGGCCAGACCACACTCAAGAAGAGGCATGCTAGGTGGCTGGAGTTCGTGGAAACTTTCCCTTATGTGATCAAGTACAAGAAGGGAAAGGACAACATAGTGGCCGACGCCCTATCCCGGCGCCACACACTCATTACCACCATGGAGGCTAAGATCATGGGTTTTGAGCAACTCAAAATGTCTTATGAAACTGACCCTGACTTTTCTGAGCTTTACAGTAACACGGCTAAGGGGGCCATGGGTCCATTCTATCAGCAGGACGGGTTCCTCTTCAAGGAGAAACGCCTGTGTATTCCTCATGGTTCCATGCGAGATCTACTGACCAGAGAAGCTCATGGGGGTGGGTTGATGGGGCATTTCGGTCGGGACAAAACTCTGAGCGTCCTGTCCGACCACTTCTATTGGCCCCGGATGAGGCGCTACGTCGAGAGTCTTTGCGCCAAGTGCACTGTCTGTCTCAAAACCAAATCCAGGTCGCATCCTTATGGATTACACATGCCTTTACCTATTCCTATTGCACCGTGGGTCGACCTGTCTATGGACTTTGTGCTGGGCTTGCCCAAGATAGAACACAAGGATTCTATTTTTGTTGTAGTGGACAGGTTCTCCAAGATGGCACACTTCATTCCGTGTTCCAAGACCAATGATGCAAGCCAAACCGCTGATCTCTTCTTCAAGGAAGTGGTGCGCTTACATGGAGTGCCTCGTACCATCGTGTCCGACCGAGACACAAAGTTTCTCAGCCACTTCTGGAGGACATTGTGGAAAAAGCTTGGAACCAAGCTCCTTTTCTCGACCACTTGCCATCCACAAACTGATGGACAGACCGAGGTAGTAAACCGTACACTCTCTCAGTTATTGAGGGCTACGGTGGGTAAGAATCTTAAAAATTGGTTGAGTTGCTTGCCTTTCATTGAGTTTGCTTATAACCATGCAAGGCACTCTATTACTAATCTCTCCCCTTTTGAGATCGTGTATGGCTTTAGACCAGAGACGCCCATGGACCTAGCCGCATTGCCACCAGCCATGCAAGTCAGCCAGAGTGGTGACAAAAAGGCTGAGTTTGTGAAGAACATGCACCGGCAAGTCAAGGAGACTTTGGAGAAGAAGGCTGAAAGGAACCGGATAAAGCTCAACAAGGGGCGCACAGAAGTTATCTTCCAACCAGGCGACTGGGTGTGGCTCCACATGAGGCCAGAACGGTTTCCGGAAGAGAGGAAGAGCAAATTAGCCCCACGAGGGGACGGACCATTCCGAGTGCTCGATCGGATCAATGACAATGCCTACCGGCTAGAACTGCCAGGTGAGTTCCAAGTTTCCCGAACGTTCAATGTGTCTGACTTGTCTCCTTATATTGCAGATGACGGAGATGTTCTGAGGACAGAACCTGTTCAAGAGGGAGGGGATGTTGTAGTACCCACGACTGAGGTTCCCATTATCCGCAAAGGTCCAACCACAAGGTCCGGTTCAAGAGTTATAAGAGCTGGATTTGCCAAAGCTGTCCAGGAGTTGCTTGCACAGGAACAAACCGGGTTCAAGCAACTATTGATCCAGGAGTTGTCTGACTTGAAGCTGGAAGACACCGGTGAACCACTAGAGGTTCCAGACCCTGTCCATTCGAGCCAGTTCTCCTCCATCGGCCAGAATGAAGCCGGTCTGACCATTTCCACCTTCATACTCAATCCATCCAACCAACTCGCTTCCGGTTCAGAGATATAGCCGACCATCAGAAGGAGTAGTATGTGTTGTACTCTTTTTCCTTATCGAGGTTTTCTCCCACTGGGTTTTCCCGAAAGGTTTTAATGAGGCAACAAGCAAGCATACTATGAGTTCTGATCCGGACATCTCAACCCGCGACCGGTCTATTGTTTTCTTTATTTTATTTCGGTTAAGACTTTGGCCATTTGTCTAGGCCCTTTTATTCTTTAAAGTCCAGTAAGGAACATCTATTTAAACCCTTGTAGTTGCCAACTTTTCGGCTAAGTCTTTTATGAAATCGATTTTGCTTTAGCAAAGAAAACCCTAAGTCTTTCAGTTGTGAGAAACATTGAGAGCAGCCGTGTGACATATCAAAGAGCCGATCCATTGTTCTTTGTGGCGTCCTTCGATCCATTCCATTCCTTGTCTGAATCTTGAGAGAGACACACGTCCAACAAGAGCCGGAACCATATCTATCCTCCTATCCGACCTAGGCATCTTGCTGAGAGAGACATACGTCCAGCAGCAGATTCCATCCGCCAATCTACTCCTTTCTCTATCTTTTGTTTTAGATTTCATTCATCCAATTCTATAAAAGCCAAAAGAATCACATCTTGTTCTGTTCTTGTTCCTATCTGTTGCAGGATCGATCCCAAGCAAGAGACGAGCCGGCCAGTACCATCCATCCGAGACAAGGCTGAACCGCGGATCGGTCATCCGTCCGTCCGTCCATCCGTTCGACCCTCTGACCCATGCCTACAACACAAAGGACGTCTGTGGGTGTCCGTCAGCACACACAGGACGTCCATGGGTGTCCGTCAGCACACACAGGACGTATATGGCTGTCCGTGTGTGTCCGTGTGTGTCCGTCAACACACACAGGACGTCCGTGGCTGTCCATCAGTACACATATCAGCACGTTGGTCCTTGGACTCAGCACGCTGACCCTTTCCGTGGACGGTTCGGGTGATTTTGGCCCATGTGGGCTGTCTGGGACACACATGACGTCTGTGGGTGTCCGCCAGCACACACAGGACGTCTGTGGCTGTCCGTGTGTGTCCGTCTGTGTCCATCAGCACACACAGGACGTCCGTGGCTGTCCATCAGTACACATATCATCACGTTGGTCCTTGGACTCAGCACGCTGGCCCTTCCCGTTGACTGTTCGGGTGATTTTTCAGTCTGTCACCAGTAGACATTGGTTGTGTTCCGGGAGTATTTTTAATATAAAAACAAATACGTCGAATTTGAATCTGATTTTTTGCATGCTTCATAAGAATGGATAAAGCTATTTTCTGGTAAATTTTCATGATTTTCTTTTGCTTTTAACCATGTCTTTTGCATGCTACAAAGTTTGGGTTTTCATGGTCTAAACGGATGTCTACAGAAACTTTTGATCAAAACTTGACATCCTAAACTCTTTGTTGACATATTTTTGATGTTTCCTTTCAGAAAACTTTCTTCAAAAATATTAATATTTTAATTTTTGGCTTCTCGGGTGATTTTGGCTGCCGTGGGTGATTTTAACCCTCGTGGGCTGTCTGTTCAGTACACACAGGACGTCCGTGTGTGTCCGTCAGCACACACAGGACGTCCGTGGCTATCTGTGTGTGTCCGTCAGCACACAAAGAACGTCTGTGGCTGTCCATCAGTACACATATCAGCATGCTGGTCCTTGGACTCAGCACGCTGGCCCTTCCCATGGACTGTTTGGGTGATTTTGGCCCTCGTGGGCTGTCTGTTCAGTACACACAAGACGTCCGAGAGTGTCCACCAGCACACACAGGACGTCCGTGGCTGTCCGTCAACACACAGGACTTCTGTGGCTGTCCGTGTGTGTCCGTCAGCACACATAGGACGTCCGTGGCTGTCCATCAATACACTTATCAGCACGCTGGTCCTTGGACTCAGCATGCTGGCCCTTCCCATGGACTGTTCGGGTGATTTTGGCCCACGTGGGCTGTCTGTTCAGTACACACTGGACGTCCGTGGGTGTCCGTCAACACATACAGGACGTCCGTGGCTGTCCTTCAGAACACACAGGACATCAGTGGCTGTCCGTGTGTGTTCGTGTGTGTCCGTCAGCACACACAGGACGTCTGTGTCTGTCCGTGTGTGTCTGTGTGTGTCCGTCAGCACACAGAGGACGTCCGTGGCTGTCCATGTGTGTTCGTGTGTGTCCGCCATCACACACAGGACGTCCGTGGCTGTCCATCAGTACACATATCAGCACGCTGGTCCTTGGACTCAGCACGCTGGCCCTTCCCGTGGACTGTTCTGATGATTTTGGCCCACGTGGGCTGTCTGTTCAGTACACTCAGGACGTCTGTGGGTGTCTGCGAGAACACAAATGACGTCCGTGGCTGTCCTTCAGAACACACAGGACGTCCGTGGCTGTCCGTGTGTGTCCGTCAGCACACACAGGACGTCCGTGGCTGTCCATGTGTGTTTGTGTGTGTCCGTCAGCACACACAGGACGTCCGTGGCTGTCCGTGTGTGTCCGTGTGTGTCCGTCAGCACACACAGGACGTCTGTGGCTGTCCATCAGTACACATATCAGCACGTTGGTCCTGGGACTCGCACGCTGACCCTTCCTGTGGACTGTTCGGGTGATTTTGGCCCACGTGGGCTGTCTGTTCAATACACACAGGACTTCTGTGGGTGTCTGCCAGAACACACAGGACGTCCGTGGCTGTCCTTCAGAACACACAGGACGTCCATGGCTGTCTGTGTGTGTCCTTGCTTGTTCGTCCGTGGCTGTATGTGTGTGTCTGTGTGTGTCCGTAAGCACACACAGGACGTCCATGGCTGTCCGTGTGTGTCCTTCAGCACACACAGGACGTCCGTGGCTGTCCATCAGTACACATATCAGCACGCTGGTCCTTGGACTCTGCACGCTGGCCCTTCCCGTGGACTGTTCTGGTGATTTTGGCCCAAGTGGGCGGTATGTCCAGTACACAAAGGACGTCTGTGGGTGTCCGTCAGCACACACAGGACGTCCATGGGTGTCCGTCAGCACACACATGACGTCTGTGGCTGTCCGTGTGTGTCCGTGTGTGTCCGTCAACACACACAGGACGTCCGTGGCTGTCTATCAGTACACATATCAGCACGTTGGTCCTTGGACTCAGCACGCTGACCCTTTCCGTGGACGGTTCGGGTGATTTTCAGTCTGTCACCAGTAGACATTGGTTGTGTTCCGGGAGTATTTTTAATATAAAAACAAATACGTCGAATTTGAATCTGATTTTATGCATGCTTCATAATAATGGATAAAGCTATTTTCTGGTAAATTTTCATGATTTTCTTTTGCTTTTAACCATGTCTTTTGCATGCTACAAAGTTTGGGGTTTCGTGGTCTAAACGGATGTCTACAGCAACTTTTGATCAACACTTGACATCCTAAACTCTTTGTTGACATATTTTTGATGTTTCTTTTCAGAAAACTTTCTTCAAAAATATTAATATTTGAATTTTTGGCTTCTCGGGTGATTTTGGCTGTATGTTCAGTACACACAGGACGGCTGTGTGTGTCTGTCAGCATACACAGGACGTCCGTGGCTGTCTGTGTGTGTCCGTGTGTGTCCGTCAGCACACACAGAACGTCCGTGGCTGTCCATCAGTACACATATCAGCACGCTGGTCCTTGGACTCAGCACACTGGCCCTTCCCGTGGACTGTTTGGGTGATTTTGGCCCTCGTGGGCTGTCTGTTCAGTACACACAAGACGTCCGAGAGTGTCCACCAGCACACACAGGACGTCCGTGGCTGTCCGTCAACACACAGGACTTCTGTGGCTGGCCGTGTGTGTCCGTCAGCACACATAGGACGTCCGTGGCTGTCCATCAATACACTTATCAGCACGCTGGTCCTTGGACTCAGCATGCTGGCCCTTCCCATGGACTGTTCGGGTGATTTTGGCCAACGTGGGCTGTCTGTTCAGTACACACTGGACGTCCGTGGGTGTCCGTCAACACATACAGGACGTCCATGGCTATCTGTGTGTGTCCGTGTGTGTCCGTCAGCACACAAAGAACGTCTGTGGCTGTCCATCAGTACACATACCAGCACGCTGGCCCTTCCCATGGACTGTTTGGGTGATTTTGGCCCACGTGGGCTGTCTATTCGGTATACCCAAGACGTCTGTGGGTGTCCGCCAGCACACACAGGACGTCTGTGGCCGTCCATCAACACACACAGGATGTCCGTGGCTGTCCGTGTGTGTCCGTGTGTGTCCGTCAGCACACATAGGACGTCTGTGGCTGTCCATCAGTACACATATCAGCACGCTGGTCTTTGGACTCAGCATGCTGGCCCTTCCCGTGGACTGTTCGGGTGATTTTGGCCCACGTGGGCTGTCTGTTCAATACTCTCAGGACGTCCGTGGGTGTCCATCAGCATACACAGGAGGTCCGTGGCTGTCCGTCAGCACACACAAGACGTCTGTGGCTGTCTGTGTGTGTCTGTGTCTGTCCGTCAGCAAACACAAGACATCCGTGGCTGTTTGTGTGTGTCCGTGTGTGTCCATCAGCACACACAG